>NW_027014788.1:0-12782 GCF_036934945.1 Oncorhynchus masou masou | reverse complement strand
GGCTGTTATAGTCAGTGTACTATGTAGGGGTAGAGACTAGAGGGTAAAGGCTGTTATAGTCAGTGTACTAGTGGGAGTAGACACTAGAGGGTGAAGGCTGTTATAGTCAGTGTACTAGTGGGGTAGAGACTAGAGGGTAAAGGCTGTTATAGTCAGTGTACTTGTGGGGTAGAGACTAGAGGGTAAAGGCTGTTATAGTCAGTGTACTAGTGGGGTGTAGACACTAGAGGGTCATGAGCTGTTATAGTCAGTGTACTTGTGGGGTAGAGACTAGAGGGTAAATAGTCAGCTGTTAGAGGGCATATAGTCAGTGTACTAGTGGGGTAGAGACTAGAGGGTAAAGGCTGTTATAGTCAGTGTACTAGTGGGGTAGAGACTAGAGGGTAAAGGCTGTTATAGTCAGTGTACTAGTGGGGTAGAGACTAGAGGTAAAGGCTGTTATAGTCAGTGTACTAGTGGGGTAGAGACTGGAGGGTAAAGGCTGTTATAGTCAGTGTACTAGTGGGGTAGAGACTAGAGGTCATGGGCTGTTATAGTCAGTGTACTAGTGGGGTAGAGACTGGAGGTCATGGGCTGTTATAGTCAGTGTACTAGTGGGGTAGAGACTGGAGGTCATGGGCTGTTATAGTCAGTGTACTAGTGGGGTAGAGACTAGAGGGTAAAGGCTGTTATAGTCAGTGTACTAGTGGGGTAGAGACTAGAGGGTAAGTCAGTGCTGTTAGTCAGAGGGTAAAGGCTGTTATAGTGGGGTAGAGACTAGAGGGTAAAGGCTGTTATAGTCAGTGTACTAGTGGGGTAGAGACTAGTGTGGGTAGTTATAGTCAGTGTACTAGTGGGGTAGAGACTAGAGGGTAAAGGCTGTTATAGTCAGTGTACTAGTGGGGTAGAGACTAGAGGGTAAAGGCTGTTATAGTCAGTGTACTAGTGGGGTAGAGACTAGAGGGTAAAGGCTGTTATAGTCAGTGTACTAGTGGGGTAGAGACTAGAGGGTAAAGGCTGTTATAGTCAGTGTACTAGTGGGGTAGAGACTAGAGGGTAAAGGCTGTTATAGTCAGTGTACTAGTGGGGTAGAGACTAGAGGTAAAGGCTGTTATAGTCAGTGTACTAGTGGGGTAGAGACTAGAGGGTCATGGCTGTTATAGTCAGTGTACTAGTGGGGTAGAGACTAGAGTCATGAGCTGTTATAGTCAGTGTAGTGGGGTAGAGACTAGAAGACAGCTTATAGTCAGTGTACTAGTGGGGTAGAGACTAGAGGGTAAAGGCTGTTATAGTCAGTGTACTAGTGGGGTAGAGACTAGAGGGTAAAGGCTGTTATAGTCAGTGTACTAGTGGGGTAGAGAGCAGAGGTCATGGGCTGTTATAGTCAGTGTACTAGTGGGGTAGAGACTAGAGGGTAAAGGCTGTTATAGTCAGTGTACTAGTGGGTAGAGACTAGAGGGTAAAGGCTGTTATAGTCAGTGTACTAGTGGGGTAGAGACTAGAGGTCATGGGCTGTTATAGTCAGTGGGGTACTGATGGGGTAGACTGGAGGGTAAAGGCTGTTATAGTCAGTGTACTAGTGGGGTGGCAGAGACGAGAGGTCATGGGTCACATAGTCAGTGTACTGAGTGGGGTAGAGACTAGAGGGTAAAGTCTGTTATAGTCAGTGTACTAGTGGGTAGAGACTAGAGGGTAAAGGCTGTTATAGTCAGTGTACTAGTGGGGTAGAGACTAGAGGTAAAGGCTGTTATAGTCAGTGTACTAGTGGGTAGGACGAGAGGTCATGGGCTGTTATAGTCAGTGTACTAGTGGGGTAGACTAGAGGGTAAAGGCTGTTATAGTCAGTGTACTAGTGGGGGTAGAGACTAGAGGGTAAAGGCTGTTATAGTCAGTGTACCCAGTGGGGTAGAGACTAGAGGTCATGGGCTGTTATAGTCAGTGTACTAGTGGGGTAGAGACTGGAGGGTAAAGGCTGTTATAGTCAGTGTGTACTAGTGGGGTAGAGACGAGAGGTCATGGGCTGTTATAGTCAGTGTACTAGTGGGGTAGAGACTAGAGGGTAAAGGCTGTTATAGTCAGTGTACTAGTGGGGTAGAGACTAGAGGTAAATGGCTGTTATAGTCAGTGTACTAGTGGGGTAGAGACTAGAGGGTAAAGGCTGTTATAGTCAGTGTACTAGTGGGGTAGAGACTAGAGGGTAAAGGCTGTTATAGTCAGTGTACTAGTGGGGTAGAGACTAGAGGGTAAAGGCTGTTATAGTCAGTGTACTAGTGGGGTAGAGACTAGAGGTCATGGGCTGTTATAGTCAGTGTACTAGTGGGGTAGAGACTAGAGGTCATGGGCTGTTATAGTCAGTGTACTAGTGGGGCAGTGAGACTGGAGGTCAAGGCTGTTATAGTCAGTGTACTAGTGGGGTAGAGACTGGAGGGTAAAGGCTGTTATAGTCAGTGTACTAGTGGGGTAGAGACTAGAGGGTAAAGGCTGTTATAGTCAGTGTACTAGTGTAGAGACTAGAGGGTAAAGGCTGTTAGTCAGTGTACTAGTGGGGTAGAGACTAGGAGGGTAAAGGCTGTTATAGTCAGTGTACTAGTGGGGTAGAGACTAGAGGTCAAAGGCTGTTATAGTCAGTGTACTAGTGGGGTGAGACTAGAGGGTAAAGGCTGTTAGTCAGTGTACTAGTGGGGTAGAGACTAGTGGGTAAAGGCTGTTATAGTCAGTGTACTAGTGGGGTAGAAACTAGAGGGTAAAAGGCTGTTATAGTCAGTGTACTAGTGGGTAGAGACTGAGGGTAAAGGCTGTTATAGTCAGTGTACTAGTGGGTAGAGACTAGAGGTAAAGGCTGTTATAGTCAGTGTACTAGTGGGGTAGAGACTAGGAGGGTAAAGGCTGTTATAGTCAGTGTACTAGTGGGTAGAGACTAGAGGGTAAAGGCTGTTATAGTCAGTGTACTAGTGGGGTAGAGACGAGAGGGTAAAGGCTGTTATAGTCAGTGTACTAGTGGGGTAGAGACTAGAGGGTAAAGGCTGTTATAGTCAGTGTACTAGTGGGGTAGAGACTAGAGGGTAAAGGCTGTTATAGTCAGTGTACTAGTGGGGGTAGAGACTAGAGGGTAAAGGCTGTTATAGTCAGTGTACTAGTGGGGTAGAGACTAGAGGGTAAAGGCTGTTATAGTCAGTGTACTAGTGGGGTAGAGACGAGAGGTCAATGGCTGTTATAGTCAGTGTACTAGTGGGGTAGAGACTAGAGGGTAAAGGCTGTTATAGTCAGTGTACTAGTGGGGTAGAGACTAGAGGGTAAAGGCTGTTATAGTCACTAGTGGGGTAGAGGTCATGGGCTGTTATAGTCAGTGTACTAGTGGGGTAGAGACTGGAGGGTAAAAGGCTGTTATAGTCAGTGTACTAATTAGGGTAGAGACTAGAGGTCATGGGCTGTTATAGTCAGTGTACTAGTGGGGTAGAGACACAGAGGGTAAAGGCTGTTATAGTCAGTGTACTAGTGGGGTAGAGAAGATAGGGTAAAGGCTGTTATAGTCAGTGTACTAGTGGGGTAGAGACTAGAGGGTAAAGGCTGTTATAGTCAGTGTACTAGTGGGGTAGAGACGAGAGGTCATGGGCTGTTATAGTCAGTGTACTAGTGGGGTAGAGACTAGAGGGTAAAGGCTGTTATAGTCAGTGTACTAGTGGGGTAGAGACTAGAGGGTAAAGGCTGTTATAGTCAGTGTACTAGTGGGGTAGAGACTAGAGGGTAAAGGCTGTTATAGTCAGTGTACTAGTGGGGTAGAGACTGAGGGTAAAGGCTGTTATAGTCAGTGTACTAGTGGGGTAGAGGCGAGGAGTCATGGGCTGTTATAGTCAGTGTACTAGTGGGGTAGAGACTAGAGGGTAAAGGCTGTTAGTCAGTGTACTAGTGGGGTAGAGACTAGAGGGTAAAGGCTGTTATAGTCAGTGTACTAGTGGGGTAGAGACTAGAGGGTAAAGGCTGTTATAGTCAGTGTACTAGTGGGGTAGAGACTGGAGGGTAAAGGCTGTTATAGTCAGTGTACTAGTGGGGTAGAGACTAGAGGTCATGGGCTGTATAGTCAGTGTACTAGTGGGGTAGAGACTAGAGGGTAAGGCTGTTATAGTCAGTGTACTAGTGGGGTAGAGACTAGAGGTCATGGGCTGTTATAGTCAGTGTACTAGTGGGGGTAGAGACTGGAGGTAAAGGCTGTTATAGTCAGTGTACTAGTGGGGTAGAGACTGGAGGTCAAGGCTGTTATAGTCAGTGTACTAGTGGGGTAGAGACTAGAGGGTAAAGGCTGTTATAGTCAGTGTACTAGTGGGGTAGAGACTAGAGGTAAAGGCTGTTAGTCAGTGTACTAGTGGGGTAGAGACTAGAGGGTAAAGGCTGTTATAGTCAGTGTACTAGTGGGGTAGAGACTGGAGGTCATGGGCTGTTATAGTCAGTGTACTAGTGGGGTAGAGACTAGAGGGTAAAGGCTGTTATAGTCAGTGTACTAGTGGGGTAGAGACTAGAGGGTAAAGGCTGTTATAGTCAGTGTACTAGTGGGGTAGAGACTAGAGGGTAAAGGCTGTTATAGTCAGTGTACTAGTGGGGTAGAGACTAGAGGGTAAAGGCTGTTATAGTCAGTGTACTAGTGGGGTAGAGACTAGAGGGTAAAGGCTGTTATAGTCAGTGTACTAGTGGGGTAGAGACTAGAGGGTAAAGGCTGTTATAGTCAGTGTACTAGTGGGGTAGAGACTAGAGGGTAAAGGCTGTTAGTCAGTGTACTAGTGGGGTAGAGACTAGAGGGTAAAGGCTGTTATAGTCAGTGTACTAGTGGGGTAGAGACTAGAGGGTAAAGGCTGTTATAGTCAGTGTACTAGTGGGGTAGAGACTAGAGGTCATGGGCTGTTATAGTCAGTGTACTAGTGGGGTAGAGACTAGAGGGTAAAGGCTGTTATAGTCAGTGTACTAGTGGGGTAGAGACTAGAGGGTAAAGGCTGTTATAGTCAGTGTACTAGTGGGGTAGAGACTAGAGGTCATGGGCTGTTATAGTCAGTGTACTAGTGGGGTAGAGACTGGAGGGTAAAGGCTGTTATAGTCAGTGTACTAGTGGGGTAGAGACGAGAGGTCATGGGCTGTTATAGTCAGTGTACTAGTGGGGTAGAGACTAGAGGGTAAAGTCTGTTATAGTCAGTGTACTAGTGGGGTAGAGACTAGAGGGTAAAGGCTGTTATAGTCAGTGTACTAGTGGGGTAGAGACTAGAGGGTAAAGGCTGTTATAGTCAGTGTACTAGTGGGGTAGAGACGAGAGGTCATGGGCTGTTATAGTCAGTGTACTAGTGGGGTAGAAACTAGAGGGTAAAAGGCTGTTATAGTCAGTGTACTAGTGGGGTAGAGACTAGAGGGTAAAGGCTGTTATAGTCAGTGTACCTGGTGGGGTAGAGACTCCAGTTTCAACTGGGCTTCTGCCTTATTATGGGGCAGAGACCAGGGTGGCTGGTCATTTAGTGAACAGTGGGGGTGAACATCTTGGCCATGTTCTGTTATAGTCAGTGTACTAGTGGGGGAAGAGACTAGGCCAGGGTGAAGGCTGTTATAGTCAGTGTACTAGTGGGGGGGCAGAGACTAGAGGGCAAAGCTGTTATAGCCAGTGCTACTACACCTGGGGGCTTGACTGTTTGGGGTAAAGGCTGTTATAGTCAGTGTACTAGTGGGGTAGAGACTAGAGGGTAAAGGCTGTTATAGTCAGTGTACTAGTGGGGTAGAGACTAGAGGGTCATGGGCTGTTATAGTCAGTGTACTAGTGGGGTAGAGACTGGAGGGTAATGGCTGTTATAGTCAGTGTACTAGTGGGGTAGAGACTAGGGCTGTTATAGTCAGGTGGGGTAAGACTGGGCTGTTATAGTCAGTGTACTAGTGGGGTAGAGACTAGAGGGTAAAGGGCTGTTATAGTCAGTGTACTAGTGGGGTAGAGACTGGAGGTTATAGTCAGTGCTGTTATAGTCAGTGTACTAGTGGGGTAGAGACTAGAGGGTAAAGGCTGTTATAGTCAGTGTACTAGTGGGGTAGAGACTAGAGGGTAAAGGCTGTTATAGTCAGTGTACTAGTGGGGTAGAGACTAGAGGGTAAAGGCTGTTAGTCAGTGTACTAGTGGGGTAGAGACTAGAGGGTAAAGGCTGTTATAGTCAGTGTACTAGTGGGGTAGAGACTAGAGGGTAAAGGCTGTTATAGTCAGTGTACTAGTGGGGTAGAGACTAGAGGGTAAAGGCTGTTATAGTCAGTGTACTAGTGGGGTAGAGACTAGGAGGGTAAAGGCTGTTATAGTCAGTGTACTAGAGGGTAGGGTAGAGACTAGAGGGTGAAGGCTGTTATAGTCAGTGTACTAGTGGGGTAGAGACTAGAGGGTAAAGGCTGTTATAGTCAGTGTACTAGTGGGGTAGAGACTAGAGGGTAAAGGCTGTTATAGTCAGTGTACTAGTGGGGTAGAGACTAGAGGGTAAAGGCTGTTATAGTCAGTGTACTAGTGGGGTAGAGACTAGAGGGTAAAGGCTGTTATAGTCAGTGTACTAGTGGGGTAGAGACTAGAGGGTAAAGGCTGTTATAGTCAGTGTACTAGTGGGGTAGAGACTAGAGGTCATGGGCTGTTATAGTCAGTGTACTAGTGGGGTAGAGACTAGAGGTCATGGGCTGTTATAAGAGGGGTAAAGGCTGTTATAGTCAGTGTACTAGTGGGGTAGAGACTAGAGGGTAAAGGCTGTTATAGTCAGTGTACTAGTGGGGTAGAGACTGGAGGGTAAAGGGGCTGTTATAGTCAGTGTACTAGTGGGGTAGAGACTAGAGGGTAAAGGCTGTTATAGTCAGTGTACTAGTGGGGGTAGAGACTAGAGGGTAAAGGCTGTTATAGTCAGTGTACTAGTGGGGTAGAGACTAGAGGGTAAAGTCTGTTATAGTCAGTGTACTAGTGGGGTAGAGACTAGAGGGTAAAGGCTGTTATAGTCAGTGTACTAGTGGGGTAGAGACTAGAGGGTAAAGGCTGTTATAGTCAGTGTACTAGTGGGGTAGAGACTAGAGGTCATGGGCTGTTATAGTCAGTGTACTAGTGGGGTAGAGACTGGAGGGTAAAGGCTGTTATAGTCAGTGTACTAGTGGGGTAGAGACTAGAGGTAAGGCTGTTATAGTCAGTCCACTAGTGGTGCTGTAGAGACTAGAAGGTGCAAGTCTGTTATAGTCAGTGTACTAGTGGGGTAGAGACTAGAGGGTAAAGGCTGTTATAGTCAGTGTACTAGTGGGGTAGAGACTAGAGGGTAAAGGGCTGTTATAGTCAGTGTACTAGTGGGGTAGAGACTGGAGGGAGTAAAGGCTGTTATAGTCAGTGTACTAGTGGGGTAGAGACTAGGGGTAAAGGCTGTTATAGTCAGTGTACTTTGGGGTAGAGACTAGAGGGTAAAGGCTGTTAAATAAATTTATTAGATTTGGGGCTTGTTATAGTCAGTGTACTAGTGGGTAGACTAGAGGGTGGGCTGTTATAGTCAGTGTACTAGTGGGGTAGAGACTGGAGGGTAAAGTCACTGTTATAGTCAGTGTACTAGTGGGGTGAGACTAGAGGGTAAAGGCTGTTATAGTCAGTGTACTAGTGGGTAGAGACTGGAGGGTAAAGGCTGTTATAGTCAGTGTACTAGTGGGGTAGAGACTAGAGGGTAAAGGCTGTTAGTCATCAGTGTACTAGAGGGTGGGGTCAGAGACTGGAGGGTAAAGGCTGTTATAGTCAGTGTACTAGTGGGGTAGAGACTAGAGGGTAAAGGCTGTTATAGTCAGTGTACTAGTGGGGTAGAGACTGGAGGGTAAAGGCTGTTATAGTCAGTGTACTAGTGGGGTAGAGACTAGAGGGTAAAGGCTGTTATAGTCAGTGTACTAGTGGGGTAGAGACTAGAGGTCATGGGCTAAGTCAGTGCTAGTGGGTAGAGACTCCCCAGTCCATAGTCAGTGTACTAGTGGGGTAGAGACTAGAGGGTAAAGGTTCTGTTATAGTCAGTGTACTAGTGCTGGTCATTTAGAACTAGAGGGTAAAATCTTGGCCATAGTCAGTGTACTAGTGGGGTAGAGACTAGAGGGTAAAGCCTGGTTATAGTCAGTGTACTAGTTTTGGTAGAGACTAGAGGGTAAACCTGTTAGTCAGTGTACTAGTGGGGTAGAGACTGGGGTTTTAGGCTGTTATAGTCAGCACTAGTGGTAGAGACATCAGCTAATTGCACGGGCGTTATAGTCAGTGTACTAGGGTAGAGACTAGAGGGTAAAGGCTGTTATAGTCAGTGTACTAGTGGGGTAGAGACTGGAGTGGCAAAGGCTGTTATAGTCAGTACTAGTGGGGCAGAGACTAGAGGGTAAAGGCTGTTATAGTCAGTGTACTAGTGGGGTAGAGACTAGAGGTCAAGGCTGTTATAGAGTCAGTGTACTAGTGGGGTAGAGACTAGAGGTCATGGGCTGTTATAGTCAGTGTACTAGTGGGGTAGACTAGAGGGTAAAGGCTGTTATAGTCAGTGTACTAGTGGGGTAGAGACCAGAGGGTAAAGGGCTGTTATAAATAGTGTACTAGTGGGGTAGAGACCGGAGGGTAAAGGCTGTTATAGTCAGTGTACTAGTGGGGGTAGAGACTGGAGGGTAAAGGCTGTTATAGTCAGTGTACTAGTGGTGTAGAGACTAGAGGGGCAAAGGCTGTTATAGTCAGTGTACTAGTGGTGTAGAGACCAGAGGGTAAAGGCTGTTATAGTCAGTGTACTAGTGGGGTAGAGACTCAGAGGGTAAAGGCTGTTACAGTCAGTGGGGTAGAGACTAGAGGTCATGGGCTGTTATAGTCAGTGTACTAGTGGGGTAGAGACTAGAGGTCATGGGCTGTTATAGTCAGTGCACCAGTGGGCAGAGACCAGAGGGTAAAGGCTGTTATAGTCAGTGTACTAGTGGGGGTAGAGACTAGAGGGTAAAGGCTGTTATAGTCAGTGTACTAGTGGGGTAGACTAGACTGTCAGTGTACTAGTGGGGTAAAGAGGTCATGGGCTGTTATAGTCAGTGTACTAGTGGGGTAGAGACTAGAGGGCAAAGGCTGTTATAGTCAGTGTACTAGTGGGGTAGAGACTAGAGGGGTAAAGCAATGTTATAGTCAGTGTACTAGTGGGGACTAGAGGTCATGGGCTAGAGGGTGAAGGACTGGAGGGAAAGGTCATATAGTCAGTGTACTAGTGGGGTAGAGACGAGAGGTCATGGGCTGTTATAGTCAGTGTACCAGTGGGGTAGAGACTAGAGGGTAAAGTCTGTTATAGTCAGTGTACTAGTGCAGAGACCAGAGGGCAAAGGCTGTTATAGTCAGTGTACTAGTGGGGTAGAGACTAGAGGGTAAAGGCTGTTATAGTCAGTGTACTAGTGGGGGTAGAGACGAGAGGCTAGGGCTGTTAGGTGTACTAGTGGGGTAGAGACTAGGAGGGTAAAGGCTGTTATAGTCAGTGTACTAGTGGGGTAGAGACTAGAGGGTAAAGGCTGTTGAGGTCAGTGTACTAGTGGGGTAGAGACTAGAGGTCATGGGCTGTTATAGACCAGGTAGAGACTGGAGGGTAAAGGCTGTTATAGTCAGTACTAGTGGGGTAGAGACGAGAGGTCATGGGGTTAGAGACTAGGCAGAGAGAATGAAAAGTCTGTTATAGTCAGTGCACTAGAGGCAGCTGTTATAGTCAGTGTAGTGGGCAGAGACTAGAGGGTCATAGGCTGTTATAGTCAGTACTAGTGGGGGTAGAGACTGGAGACATTATAGTCAGTGTACTAGTGGGGGTAGAGACTAGAGGGTAAAGGCTGTTATAGTCAGTGCACCAGTGGGGGTAGAGACTAGAGGGTAAAAGGGCCGTTAGTCAGTGTACTAGTGGGGGTAGAGACTAGAGGGTAAAGGCTGTTATAGTCAGTGTACTTAGTGGGGTAGAGATTGAGGGTGAAGGCTGTTATAGTCAGTACTAGTGGGGTAGAGACTAGAGGGTAAAGGCTGTTAGTCAGTCAAAGGGAGACTAGAGGGTAAAGGCTGTTATGTCAGTGTACTAGTGGGGTAGAGACTAGAGGGTAAAGGCTGTTATATAGTCATAGTACTAGTGGGGTAGACTGGAGGGTAAAGGCTGTTATAGTCAGTGTACTAGTGGGTAGAGACTAGAGGGTAAAGGCAAGTTAGTCAGTGTACTAGTGGGGTAGAGACTAGAGGGTAAAGGCTGTTATAGTCAGTGTACTAGTGGGGTAGACTAGAGGGTGAAGGCTGTTATAGTCAGTACTAGTGGGGTAGAGACTAGAGGGTAAAGGCTGTTATAGTCAGTGTACTAGTGGGGTAGAGACTAGAGGGTAAAGGCTGTTATAGTCAGTACTAGTGGGGTAGAGACTAGAGGGTAAAGGCTGTTATAGTCAGTGCACTAGTGGGGTAGAGACTAGAGGTCATAGGAATATTAGAGTAGTAGTGTACTAGTGGGGTAGAGACAAAGTCTGTTATAGTCAGTGTACTAGTGGGGTAGAGACGAGAGGTCATGGGCTGTTATAGTCAGTGTAAAGAGACTAGAGGGTTATATTGTTATAGTCAGTAAACAGTGGGGTAGAGACTAGAGGGTAAAGGCTGTTATAGTCAGTAGTGGGGTACTAGAGGTGGGCTGTTAGTCAGTGTACTGGTGGGCAGAGACTGGAGGGTAAAGGCTGTTATAGTCAGTGTACTAGTGGGGTAGAGACGTAGAGGTCATGGGCAAAGGTGTACTAGTGGGGTAGAGACTAGAGGGTAAACAGTGTACTAGTGGGGTAGAGACTAGAGGGTAAAGGCTGTTATAGTCAGTGTACTAGACTAGAGGGTAAAGACTCAGTGTACTAGTGGGGGTAGAGACTAGAGGTCATGGGCTGTATAGTCATGTACTAGTGGGGTAGAGACTAGAGGGTAAAGGCTGTTATAGTCAGTGTACTAGTGGGGTAGAGACTAGAGGGTGCAAAGGCTGTTATAGTCAGTGTACTAGTGGGGCAGAGACTAGAGGTCATGGGCTGTTATAGTCAGTGTACTAGTGGGGTAGAGACTGGAGGGTAAAGGCTGTTATAGTCAGTGTACTAGTGGGGTAGAGACTCATGGGCTGTTATAGTCAGTGTACTAGTGTAGAGACTAGAGGGTAAAGTCTGTTATAGTCAGTACTAGTGGGGTAGAGACTAGAGGGTAAAGGCTGTTATAGTCAGTACTAGTGGGGTAGAGACTAGGAGGGTAAAGGCTGTTATAGTCAGTGTACTAGTGGGGTAGAGACTGGAGGGTAAAGGCTGTTATAGTCAGTGTACTAGTGGGGTGGGGAGACTAGAGGGTAAAGGCTGTTATAGTCAGTGTACTAGTGGGGTAGAGACTAGAGGGTAAAGGCTGTTAGTCAGTGTACTAGTGGGGCAGAGACTAGAGGGTAAAGGCTGTTATAGTCAGTGTACTAGTGTAGAGACTAGAGGGGTGAAGGCTGTTATAGTCAGTGTACTAGTGGGGTAGAGACTAGAGGGCAGCTGTTAGTCAGTGTACTAGTGGGGTAGAGACTAGAGGGTAAAGGCTGTTATAGTCAGTACTAGTGGGGTAGAGACTAGAGGGTAAAGGCTGTTATAGTCAGTGTACTAGTGGGGTAGAGACTAGAAAGGTCATGGTGTACTGTTATAGTCAGTCAGTACTAGTGGGGTAGAGACTGGAGGGTAAAGGCTGTTATAGTCAGTGTACTAGTGAAGGGCTGCCAGGTCAGTGTACTCAGGGTAGAGACGAGAGGTGTTACAGTCAGGGCTGTTATAGTCAGTGTACTAGTGGGGTAGAGACTAGAGGGTAAAGGCTGTTATAGTCAGTGTACTAGTGGGGTAGAGAGACTAGAGGGGGCTGTTATAGTTTAGGCTGTTATAGTCAGTGTACTAGTGGGGTAGAGACTAGAGGGTAAAGTCAGTGTACTAGTTAGAGACTAGTCAGTGTACTAGTGGGGTAGAGACGAGAGGTCATGGGGGGTAGAGACTGAGGGTTATAGTCAGTGTACTAGTGGGGTAGAGACTAGAGGCAAAGGCTGTTATAGTCAGTGTACTAGTGGGGGTAGAGACTAGAGGGTAAAGGCTGTTATAGTCAGTGTGGGGTACTAGTGGGGTTATAGTCAGACTAGAGGTCATGGGCTGTTATAGTCAGTGTACTAGTGGGGTAGAGACTGGAGGGTAAAGGCTGTTATAGTCAGTGTACTAGTGGGGTAGAGACTAGAGGTCATGGGCTGTTATAGTCAGTGTACTAGTGGGGTAGAGACTAGAGGGTAAAGGCTGTTATAGTCAGTGTACTAGTGGGGTAGAGACTAGAGGGTAAAGGCTGTTATAGTCAGTGTACTAGTGGGGTAGAGACTAGAGGGTAAAGGCTGTTATAGTCAGTGTACTAGTGGGGTAGAGACTGAGAGGTCATGGGCTGTTATAGTCAGTGTACTAGTGGGGTAGAGACTAGAGGGTAAAGGCTGTTATAGTCAGTGTACTAGTGGGGTAGAGACTAGAGGGTAAGAGGCTGTTATAGTCAGTGTACTAGTGGGGTAGAGACTAGAGGGTCATGGGCTGTTATAGTCAGTGTACTAGTGGGGTAGAGACTGGAGGGTAAAGGCTGTTATAGTCAGTGTACTAGTGGGGTAGAGACGAGAGGTCATGGGCTGTTATAGTCAGTGTACTAGTGTAGAGACTAGAGGGTAAAGTCTGTTATAGTCAGTGTACTAGTGGGGTAGAGACTAGAGGGTAAAGGCTGTTATAGTCAGTGTACTAGTGGGGTAGAGACTAGGGTAAGGCTGTTATAGTCA
>NW_027014787.1:0-12783 GCF_036934945.1 Oncorhynchus masou masou | reverse complement strand
GTCTCTAGTCTGCCTTACTGTATGTTTCTCTGGATAAAAGTGTCCTCGAAAAGACCAAATTAAGAAAACTAATGTGGTGCCAGGAAGACCTGTCTTTTTCTGTTGGTTCCATTACAACAGGCCAGCTCAATCAACCACAGCTATAGTATCTCATTACAACAGGCCAGCTCAATCAAACGCAGAGAAAATATCTCATTACAACAGGCCAGCTCAATCAACCACAGCTTTAGTATCTCATTACAACAGGCCAGGTCAATCAACCACAGCTATAGTATCTCATTACAACAGGCCAGCTCAATCAAACGCAGAGAAAATATCTCATTACAACAGGCCAGCTCAATCAAACGCAGAGAAAATATCTCATTACAACAGGCCAGCTCAATCAACCACAGATATAGTATCTCATTATAGCAGGCCAGCTCAATCAACCACAGATATAGTATCTCATTATAGCAGGCCAGCTCAATCAACCACAGATATAGTATCTCATTACAACAGGTCAGCTCAATCAACCACATATATAGTATCTCATTAAAACAGACCAGCTCAATCAACCACAGATAAAGTATCTCATTACAACAGGCCAGCTCAATCAAACACAGGTATAGTATCTCATTACAACAGGCCAGCTCAATCAACCACAGATATAGTATCTCATTACAACAGGCCAGCTCAATCAACCACAGATATAGTATCTCATTACAACAGGCCAGCTCAATCAACCACAGCTTTAGTATCTCATTACAACAGGCCAGCTCAATCAACCACAGATATAGTATCTCATTACAACAGGCCAGCTCAATCAACCACAGATATAGTATATCATTACAACAGGCCAGCTCAATCAACCACAGATATAGTATCTCATTACAACAGGCCAGCTCAATCAACCACAGATATGGTATTTCATTACAACAGGCCAACTCAATCAACCGCAGATATAGTATCTCATTACAACAGGCAAGCTCAATCAACCGCAGAGAAAGTATCTCATTACAACAGGCCAGCTCAATCAACCACAGATATAGTATCTCATTACAACAGGCCAGCTCAATCAACCACAGATATGGTATCTCATTAAAACAGGCCAGCTCAATCAACCACAGATATAGTATATCATTACAACAGGCCAGCTCAATCAACCACAGATATAGTATCTCATTACAACAGGCCAGCTCAATCAACCACAGATATGGTATTTCATTACAACAGGCCAACTCAATCAACCGCAGATATAGTATCTCATTACAACAGGCAAGCTCAATCAACCGCAGAGAAAGTATCTCATTACAACAGGCCAGCTCAATCAACCACAGATATAGTATCTCATTACAACAGGCCAGCTCAATCAACCACAGATATGGTATCTCATTAAAACAGGCCAGCTCAATCAACCACAGATATAATATCTCATTAAAACAGGCCAGCTCAATCAACCACAGCTATAGTATCTCATTACAACAGGCCAGCTCAATCAACCGCAGAGAAAGTATCTCATTACGACAGGCCAGCTTAATCAACCACAGATATAGTGTCTCATTACAACAGGCCAGCTCAATCAACCACAGATATAGTATCTCACTACAACAGGCCAGCTCAATGAACCACAGATATAGTATCTCATTACAACAGGCCAGCTCAATCAACCACAGATATAGTATCTCATTACAACAGGCCAGCTCAATCAACCACAGATATAGTATCTCATTACAACAGGCCAGCTCAATAAACCACAGATATAATATCTCATTACAACAGGCCAGCTCAATCAACCACAGCTATAGTATCTCATTACAACAGGCCAGCTCAATCAACCGCAGAGAAAGTATCTCATTACAACAGGCCAGCTCAATCAACCACAGATATAGTATCTCATTACAACAGGCCAGCTCAATCAACCACAGATATAGTATCTCATTACAACAGGCCAGCTCAATCAACCACAGATATAGTATATCATTACAACAGGCCAGCTCAATCAACCACAGATATAATATCTCATTAAACAGGCCAGCTCAATCAACCACAGATATAATATCTCATTACAACAGGCCAGCTCAATCAACCACAGCTATAGTATCTCATTACAACAGGCCAGCTCAATCAACCGCAGAGAAAGTATCTCATTACAACAGGCCAGCTTAATCAACCACAGATATAGTGTCTCATTACAACAGGCCAGCTCAATCAACCACAGATATAGTATCTCAATACAACAGGCCAGCTCAATCAACCACAGATATCGTATCTCATTATAACAGGCCAGCTCAATCAACCACAGATATAGTATCTCATTACAACAGGCCAGCTCAATCAACCACACACATAGTGTCTCATTATAACAGGCCAGCTCAATCAACCACAGATATGGTATCTCGTTACATCAGGCCAGCTCAATCAACCACAGATATGGTATCTCATTAAAACAGGCCAGCTCAATCAACCACAGATATAGTGTCTCATTATAACAGGCCAGCTCAATCAACCACAGATATAGTATCTCATTACAACATGCCAGCTCAATCAACCACAGATATGGTATTTCATTACAACAGGCCAGCTCAATCAACCACAGATATAGTATCTCATTATAACAGGCCAGCTCAATCAAACACAGATATAGTATCTCATTACAACAGGCCAGCTCAATCAACCGCAGATATAGTATCTCATTAAAACAGGCCAGCTCAATCAACCACAGATATAGTGTCTCATTATAACAGGCCAGCTCAATCATCCATAGATATAGTATCTCATTACATCAGGCCAGCTCACTCAACCACAGATATAGTATCTCATTACAACAGGCCAGCTCAATCAACCACAGATATGGTATCTCATTAAAACAGGCTAGCTCAATCAACCACAGATATAATATCTCATTAAAACAGGCCAGCTCAATCAACCACAGATATAATATCTCATTACAACAGGCCAGCTCAATCAACCACAGATATTGTGTCTCATTACAACAGGCCAGCTCAATCAACCGCAGATATAGTATCTCATATAGTATCTAATGCAGTGAGTTGATGATTATTTCCTAATGCAGTGAGTTGATGATTATTTCCTAATGCAGTGAGTTGATGATTATATCCTAATGCAGTGAGTTGATGATTATTTCCTAATGCAGTGAGTTGATGATTATATCCTAATGCAGTGAGTTGATGATTATTTCCTAATGCAGTGAGTTGATGATTATTTCCTAATTCAGTGAGTTGATGATTATTTCCTAATGCAGTGAGTTGATGATTATATCCTGAATGCTGTGAGTTGATAATGATTATTCCCTAATGCAGTGAGTTGATGATTATATCTTAAATGCAGTGAGTTGATGATTATCTCCTAATGCAGTGAGTTGATGATTATTTCCTAATGCAGTGAGTTGATGATTAAATCCTAATGCAGTGAGTTGATGATTATTTCCTAGTGCAGTGAGTTGATGATTATATCCTAGTGCAGTGAGTTGATGATTATATCCTAATGCAGTGAGTTGATGATTATTTCCTAATGCAGTGAGTTGTTGATTATCTCCTAATGCAATGAGTTGATGATTATATCCTAATGCAGTGAGTTGATGATTATTTCCTGAATGCAGTGAGTTGATGATTAAATCCTAATGCAGTGAGTTGATGATTATTTCCTAATGCAGTGAGTTGATGATTATATCCTAATGCAGTGAGTTGATGATTATATCCTAATGCAATGAGTTGATGATTATTTCCTAATGCAGTGAGTTGATGATTATTTCCTGAATGCAGTGAGTTGATGATTATTTCCTAATGCAGTGAGTTGATGATTATTTCCTAATGCAGTGAGTTGATGATTATCTCCTAATGCAGTGAGTTGATGATTATTTCTAATGCAATGAGTTGATGATTATCCTGAATGCAGTGAGTTGATGATTATTTCCTAATGCAGTGAGTTGATGATTATTTCCTAATGCAGTGAGTTGGATGATTATTTCCCTAATGCAGTGAGTTGATGATTATTTCTAATGCAGTGAGTTGATGATTATATCCTAATGCAGTGAGTTGATGATTATTTCCTAATGCAGTGAGTTGACGTTATATCCTAATGCAGTGAGTTGATGATTATTTCCTAATGCAGTGAGTTGATGATTATTTCCAATTCAGTGAGTTGGATGATTATTTCCTAATGCAGTGAGTTGATGATTATATCCTGAATGCTGTGAGTTGATAATGATTATTCCCTAATGCAGTGAGTTGATGATTATATCTTAAATGCAGTGAGTTGATGATTATCTCTAATGCAGTGAGTTGATGATTATTTCCTAATGCAGTGAGTTGATGATTAAACCTAATACAGTGAGTTGATGATTATTTCCTGGTACAGTGAGTTGATGATTATATCCTAGTGCAGTGAGTTGATGATTTATATCCTAATGCAGTGAGTTGATGATTATTTCTAATGCAGTGAGTTGTTGATTATCTCCTAATGCAATGAGTTGATGATTATATCCTAATGCAGTGAGTTGATGATTATTTCTGAATGCAGTGAGTTGATGATTAAATCCTAATGCAGTGAGTTGATGATTATTTCCTAATGCAGTGAGTTGATGATTATATCCTAATGCAGTGAGTTGATGATTATATCCTAATGCAATGAGTTGATGATTATTTCCTAATGCAGTGAGTTGATGATTATTTCCTGAATGCAGTGAGTTGATGATTATTTCCTAATGCAGTGAGTTGATGATTATTTCTAATGCAGTGAGTTGATGATTATCTCCTAATGCAGTGAGTTGATGATTATTTCCTAATGCAATGAGTTGATGATTATATCCTGAATGCAGTGAGTTGATGATTATTTCCTAATGCAGTGAGTTGATGATTATTTCCTAATGCAGTGAGTTGATGATTATTTCCTAATGCAGTGAGTTGTTGATTATCTCCTAATGCAATGAGTTGATGATTATATCCTAATGCAGTGAGTTGATGATTATTTCCTGAATGCAGTGAGTTGATGATTATTTCCTAATGCAGTGAGTTGATGATTATTTCCTAGTGCAGTGAGTTGATGATTATTTCCTAATGCAGTGAGTTGATGAATACCTCCTAATGCAGTGAGTTGATGATTATTTCCTAATGCAGTGAGTTGATGAATATCTCCCTAATGCAGTGAGTTGATGATTATATCCTAATGCAGTGAGTTGATGATTATTTCCTAGTGCAGTGAGTTGATGATTATTTCCTAGTGCAGTGAGTTGATGATTATTTCCTAATGCAGTGAGTTGATGATTATTTCCTAATGCAGTGAGTTGATGATTATCTCCTAATGCAATGAGTTGATGATTAGTAACTAATGCAGTGAGTTGATGATTATATCCTAATGCAGTGAGTTGATGATTATTTCCTAATGCAGTGAGTTGGATGATTATATCCTAATGCAGTGAGTTGATAATGATTATTTCCTAATGCAGTGAGTTGATGATTATTTCCTGATGCAGTGAGTTGATAATGATTATTTCCTAATGCAGTGAGTTGGATGATTATTTCCTAATGCAGTGAGTTGATGATTATCTCCAATGCAGTGAGTTGATGATTATTTCCTAATGCAGTGAGTTGATGATTATCTCTAATGCAGTGAGTTGATGATTATATCCTAATGCAATGAGTTGATGATTATATCCTAATGCAGTGAGTTGATGATTATTTCCTAATGCAGTGAGTTGATGATTATCTCCAATGGTGAGTTGATGATTATTTCCTAATGCAGTGAGTTGATGATTATCTCCTAATGCAATGAGTTGATGATTATATCCTAATGCAGTGAGTTGATGATTATCTCCTAATGCAGTGAGTTGATGATTATTTCCTAATGCAGTGAGTTGATGATTATCTCCTAATGCAGTGAGTTGATGATTATTTCCTAATGCAGTGAGTTGATGATTATCTCCTAATGCAGTGAGTTGATGATTATATCCTAATGCAATGAGTTGATGATTATATCCTAATGCTGCTGCTCCAGTTTCAACTGTTCTGCCTGCGGCTATGGAACCCTGACCTGTTCGCGACGTGTCGCACACGCTCCAACTCAATCATCAAATTTGCAGACGGCCACACAGTAGTAGGCCTGATTACCAGCAATGAGACGGGGGCCGCAGGGGCCGCAGTGAGAAGGTGAGGGCCTTGGTGGAGAAGCCTCTCTCTCAACATCAACAAAACCAAGGAGCTGATTGTGGACTTCAGAGACGGCAGGGAGTGCCCCCGCAGGCGAGGTGAAAAGCTTCAAGTTCCTCTCGGCCACTGAGCACGCCGACTGGCACATGTGTTATACTATACTATACTATATTATATTATACTATACTATACTATATTATACTATACTATACTATACTATATTATACTATACTATACTATACTATATGCTCATTAGAAAAAAGCAGTCTTGGAGGTGTGTTTCGAGTCTTCAGTCTTGGAGTGTGTTCGAGTCTTCCGTCTTGGAGGTGTGTTCGAGTCTTCCGGTCTTGGAGGTGTGTTCGAGTCTTCCCAGTCTTGGAGGTGTGTTCGAGTCTTCCGTCTGTGGAGGTGTGTTCGAGTCTTCAGTCTTGGAGGTGTGTTTCGAGTCTTCCGTCCTGGAGGTGTGTTCGAGTCTTCCAGTCTTGGAGGTGTGTTCGAGTCTTCTGTCTTGGAGGTGTGTTCGAGTCTTCAGGCTTGGAGGTGTGTTCGAGTCTTCACGTCTTGGAGGTGTCATTGGTCTTCCGTCTTGGAGGTGTGTTCGAGTCTTCAGTCTTGGAGGTGTGTTCGAGTCTTCCGTCTTGGAGGTGTGTTCGAGTCTTCAGTCTTGAAGTGTTCGAGTCTTCCGTCCTGGGTGTGTTGAGTCTTCGGTGCTTGGAGGTGTGGTTCGAGTCTTCCGTCTTGGAGGTGTGTTCGAGGTCTTCAGGCTTCAGAGTGTGTTCGAGTCTTCCGTCTTGGAGTGTATTCGAGTCTTCCGTCTTGGAGGTGTGTTAGGAGTCTTCAGTCTTGGAGAGGTGTGTTGGAGTCTTCGGCTTGGAGAGTGTGTTAGTCTTCCGTCTTGGAGGTGCGTTCGAGTCTTCCGTCTTGGAGGTGTGTTCAGGTCTTCCGTCTTGGAGGTATGTTTGAGTCTTCCGTCTTGGAGGTGTGTTTGAGTCTTCAGTCTTGGAGTGTGTTTGAGTCTTCCGTCTTGGAGGTGTGTTAAGTCTTCCGTCTTGGAGGTGTGTTCCCGAGTCTTCCGTCTTGGAGGTGTGTTTGAGTCTTCCGTCTTGGAGGTGTGTTCGTCTTCCGTCTTGGAGGTGTGTTAGGTCTTCCGTCTTGGAGGTGTGTTCGAGTCTTCCGTCTTGGAGGTGTGTTTGAGTCTTCCGTCTTGGAGGTGTGTTCGAGTCTTCCGTCTTGGAGGTGTGTTCGAGTCTTCAGTCTTGGAGGTGTGTTCGAGTCTTCCGTCTTGGAGGTGTGTTCGAGTCTTCCGTCTTGGAGATGTGTTCTAGTCTTCCGTCTTGGAGATGTGTTTCCTGACCACGATGTTCGTCCCCCATGAGCCACTGTTGACACGAAGCTATTTCACTTCCTGAAAATCCCCAGAATGAATCTAAATCAATTCACTAAATCTGTCATGAGGATGTTTTGTTTATGCGATTTTCCGTTTTGCTTTAGGTGTTTGGCGTTTGTCAAGTTTAAATTAACGTGTTGTAAAACAGTCGGAGCTGCTGGTCTGTCTCACGGTCTGAGATCGTCAATGAGATTCAGCCCGTGGATGATTCCTTCTGGAGTGGATGATCGGCCGGAACACAATTACAAATATTTTGTAGACTGCAAAATTTGACCGCAAGAAGCCCAAACACATATCTTATTTGACCAAAACATGATACTGTCAAACCTTGCTTACACAGTTTGTCTACGATCACGTGTCTCTCTATTATACGTGGGAATACTTGGGAACAGATTTCTTAAATTAAAAATCACTAGGAGCTGATTGGCTGGTGTTTGTGCAGTCTTTTATGTTCACCAATGAAAATTAGAAAGGAGAAACACAAAATAAACCCACCCGCAGGTCAGATTCGACCCGCTGTTTGCCAGTTAGGGGAACCCTGCTCTATGCTTTCGGATAGAAGGCAATCCCACCTGCAGCAGTTCATCCCATGTTAGTGGGCAGACGGACATCGTCAAATCAACTCCGCTCTCGACGAGACGGACTTCATGACAAAATTATCCTATTTACACTTTGTAGTACATTTTGACATTAGATCAACTGTTGCTTACTCGTATAGATTCCACACAGGCCGTTTTCAAAGGATTCGCTCTTTAAAAATCTGTCCCAATACCATCACAACCCCGTGTTTCAAAACTCCAGCAAATGTAAGTTTACGTCTTGTTAAGGTTGGTGGCAGCTCAGTTACCACTAGTTTTTAGAAGTACAAAACAGTTAATCTGAACCGTGTAGGGAAAGGGGTATCATTCAGGACACAATGTTCCAGAGGCTCAGTCAACTCTGATACACATCTACACCTGTACTCCAGATGTCCTCACGTCGTTACCCTCCAAACCTCACAAACCTCTCACTCCAGATGTCCTCAAACCCATCACAAACCTCTCTCACTCCAGATGTTCTCAGATCATTACCCTCAAAACTCTCTCTCACTCCAGATGTCCTCCAAACCCCTCCCACCACACTCTCTCTCACTCCAGATGTCCTCACATCGTTACCCTCCATACCTCTCACAAGCCTCTCTCACTCCAGATATCCTCACATCGTTACTCTCCAAACCTCTCTCTCACTCCAGATATCTTCACATCGTTACTCTCCAAAGCCCTCACACCTCTCTATCTCACGTGCGTCAGCACCTCTCCTGGTCCAACTCAGGGTTCTGTTCACTAGGCAGGAAGCATCAGCACTCTCCTGGTCCAACTCACTAGGCAGCACCTCTCCTGGTCCAACTCAGGGTTCTGTTCACTAGGCAGGAAGCATCAGCACCTCTCCTGGTCCAACACAGGTTCTGTTCACTAGGCGGGAAGCATCAGCACCTCTCCTGGTCCAACTCAGGGTTCTGTTCACTAGGCAGGAAGCATCAGCACCTCTCCTGGTCCAACACAGGGTTCTGTTCACAAGGCGGGGAAGCATCAGCACCTCTCCTGGTCCAACTCAGGGTTCTGTTCACTAGGCAGGAAGCATCAGCACCTCTCCTGGTCCAACACAGGGTTCTGTTCACTAGGCAGGAAGCATCAGCACCTCTCCTGGTCCAACACAGGGTTCTGTTCACAAGGCGGGAAGCATCAGCACCTCTCCTGGTCCAACTCAGGGTTCTGGTCACTAGGCAGGAAGCATCAGCACCTCTCCTGGTCCAACTCAGGGGTCTGTTCACTAGGCAACACCTCTCTTGGTCCAACTCAGGGTTCTGTTCACTAGGCAGGAAGCGTCAGCACCTCTCCTTGTCCAACTCACTAGGCAGCACCTCTCCTGGTCCAAATCAGGGTTCTGTTCACTAGACAGCACCTCTCCTGGTCCAACTCAGGGTTCTGTTCACTAGCCAGCACCTCTCCTGGTCCAACTCAGGGTTCTGTTCACTAGGCAGCACCTCTCCTGGTCCAACTCAGGGTTCTGTTCACTAGGCAGCACCTGTTTTGGTCCAACTCAGGGTTCTGTTCACTAGGCAGCACCTCTCCTGGTCCAACTCAGGGTTCTGTTCACTAGGCAGCACCTCTCCTGGTCCAACTCCCAGGGTTCTGTTCACTAGGCAGCACCTCTCCTGGTCCAACTCAGGGTTCTGTTCACTAGGCAGCACCTCTCCTGGTCCAACTCAGGGTTCTGTTCACTAGGCAGCACCTGTTTTGGTCCAACTCAGGTTCTGTTCACTGAGCAGGAAGCATCAACACCTCTCCTGCTCCAACTCAGGGTTCTGTTCACTAGGCAGGAAGCATCAGCACCTCTCCTGGTCCAACTCAGGGGTTCTGGTCACTAGGCAGGAAGCATCAGCACCTCTCCTGGTCCAACTCAGGGTTCTGTTCACAAGGCAGGAAGCGTCAGCACTCTCCTGGTCCAACTCACTGGGCAGCACCTCTCCTGGTCCAACTCAGGGTTCTGTTCACTAGACAGCACCTCTCCTGGTCCAACTCAGGGTTCTGTTCACTAGGCAGCACCTGTTTTGGTCCAACTCAGGGTTCTGTTCACTAGGCAGCACCTCTCCTGGTCCAACTCAGGGTTCTGTTCACTAGGCAGCACCTCTCCTGGTCCAACTCAGGGTTCTGTTCACTAGGCAGCACCTCTCTTGGTCCAACTCAGGATCTGTTCACTAGGCAGCACCTCTCCTGGTCCAACTCGGGGTTCTGTTCACTAGGCAGCACCTGTTTTGGTCCAACTCAGGGTTCTGTTCACTAGGCAGCACCTCTCTTGGTCCAACTCAGGGTTCTGTTCACTAGGCAGCACCTCTCCTGGTCCAACTCGGGGTTCTGTTCACTAGGCAGCACCTCTCCTGGTCCAACTCAGGGTTCTGTTCACTAGGCAGCACCTCTCCTGGTCCAACTCAGGGTTCTGTTTACTAGGCAGCACCTCTCCTGGTCCAACTCAGGGTGCTGTTCACTAGGCAGCACCTGTTTTGGTCCAACTCAGGGTTCTGTTCACTCATCAGCACCTCTCCTGGTCCAACTCAGGGTTCTGTTCACTAGGCAGCACCTGTTTGGTCCAACTCAGGGTTCTGTTCACTAGGCAGCACCTCTCTTGGTCCAACTCAGGGTTCTGTTCACTAGGCAGCACCTCTCCTGGTCCAACTCGGGGTTCTGTTCACTAGGCAGCACCTCTCCTGGTCCAACTCAGGGTTCTGTTCACTAGGCAGCACCTCTCCTGGTCCAACTCAGGGTTCTGTTCACTAGGCAGCACCTCTCCTGGTCCAACTCAGGGTTCTGTTCACTAGGCAGCACCTCTCCTGGTCCAACTCAGGGTTCTGTTCACTAGGCAGCACCTGTTTTGGTCCAACTCAGGGTTCTGTTCACGAGGCAGCACCTGTTTTGGTCCAACTCAGGGTTCTGTTCACTAGGCAGGAAGCATCAGCACCTCTCCTGCTCCAACTCAGGGTTCTGTTCACTAGGCAGGAAGTATCAGCACCCTCCTGGTCCAACTCACTAGGCAGCACCTCTCTGGTCCAACTCTCAGGTTCTGTTCACTAGACAGCACCTCTCCTGGTCCAACTCAGGGTTCTGTTCACTAGACAGCACCTCTCCTGGTCCAACTCAGGTTCTGTTCACTAGGCAGCACCTGTTTTGGTCCAACTCAGGGTTCTGTTCACTAGGCAGCACCTGTTTTGGTCCAACTCAGGGTTCTGTTTACAGGCAGCACCTGTTTTGGTCCAACTCAGGGAACTGTTTGCCTGAGGCAGCACCTGTTTTGGTCCAACTCAGGGTTCTGTTCACTTGGCAGGAAACAGAAGTAAACATTCAGAAAAGGCAGTGAACCGGGGAGGTACTATCTGAATTATCCATCGAATAAGAAACACTTTATTCCATTGCAAGATGTTTTGAAAAAGGTTTGCTCCAGTGTTCACTAATGAACTGGTCAAGGCCCTCCCCACATCTCCCATCTGAACAGAGAGGACATGCTGATGGAGAGCAGCCGGGAGATGTTTATTAGTTCAGGGATCGTTTAGGAGGTACATCATATTAGCCTTGTCTTCACGGCATCGCCATCATTTGATGCTGATCAGGTTCACTGGGAGATTTAGTAACCAAAAACAGTTAAATGATCCTGACGGAGCTCACAGCCCTGTGTTCTCAATGGCAGCCTATTTCCCTACCCGGGCCCTGGTCAAAAGTAGTGCAATACGTAGGGAATAGGGTGCCATTTAAGATGAACCCTAGATTTGAATCTGTTGTTCAAGCTGCACGCCAGGTATGGCTGTGTGACTGGAGACCAGATGTTGGTAATACCACTGTTATGGTCTGTGCTTCTACTGGACAGTGGAGGGGGGTTAGGACAGACAGCCAGTCCTCACACATATCACCTTCTACTGGGCAGTGGAGGGGGGGGCTAGGGGACACACAGCCAGTCCATATCACTCTCTACTGAGTGTGGGGCTAGGGACACACAGCCAGTCCTCACACATATCACTCTAGTGGAGGGGGCTAGGGACACGCAGCCAGTCCTCACACATATCACCTTCTAGTGGAGGGGGCTAGGGACACGAGCCAGTCCTCACATATCACCCCTCTACTGCGTGGAGTGGGCTAGGGACACACAGCCAGTCCTCACACATACACCTTCTACTGACAGCAGTGGGGGCTAGGGACACACAGCCAGCCCTCACACATATCAAGATTTACATTTACATTTAAGTCATTTAGCAGACGCTCTTATCACCTTCTAGTGGAGGGGGGGCTGAGAGGACTAGAGACACACAGCCAGTCCTCACACATATCACCTTCTAGTGGAGGGGGGCTGAGAGGACTAGGGACACACAGCCAGCCCTCACACATATCACCTTCTAGTGGAGGGGGGGCTGAGAGGACCAGGGACACACAGCCAGTCCTCACACATATCACCTTCTACTGGACAGTGGAGGGGGGTGTAATGCAGGGTGGTGTAGAGTAATACACAATAATGTAGGATAGTGTAGGATAATGTAGGGTAATGCAGGGTAATGTAGGGTAATGTAGGGTAATGCAGGGTATACATCAACATGATCCCTCTCTCATTACACCCTGTATTATAATGTAGGATAGTGTGGGGTAAATGTAGGATAACGTAGGGTACTGCAGGGTATACATCAACATGATCCCTCTCTCATTACACCCTGTATTATAATGTAGTGATAGTGTA
>NW_027014786.1:0-12788 GCF_036934945.1 Oncorhynchus masou masou | reverse complement strand
GATGCTGACTAGAGTTGATGGGGTGATGCTGACCAGAGTTGGATGGGGTGATGCTGACTAGAGTTGGATGGGGTGATGCTGACTAGAGCTGATGGAGTGATGCTGACTAGAGTTGATGGGGTGATGCTGACTAGAGCTGATGGGGTGATGCTGACTCAGAGTTGATGGGGTGATGCTGACTAGAGTTGATGCGGGTGATGCTGACTAGATTTGATGGAGTGGATGTTGACCAGAGTTGGTGGGTGATGCTGACTAGAGTTGATGGGGTGATGCTGACTAGAGTTGATGGGGTGATGCTGACTAGAGTTGATGGGGTGATGCTGACTAGAGTTGATGGGGTGATGCTGACTAGAGTTGATGGAGTGATGCTGACTAGAGTTGATGGGGTGATGCTGACTAGAGTTGATGGGGTGATGCTGACTAGAGTTGATGGAGTGATGCTGACTAGAGTTGATGGGGTGATGCTGACTAGAGTTGATGGGGTGATGCTGACTAGAGCTGATGGGGTGATGCTGACTAGAGTTGATGGGGTGATGCTGACTAGAGTTGATGGAAGATGCTGACTAGAGTTGATGGGGTGATGCTGACTAGAGTTGATGGGGTGATGCTGACTAGAGTTGATGGGGTGATGCTGACTAGAGTTGATGGGGTGATGCTGACTAGAGTTGATGGGGTGATGCTGACTAGAGTTGATGGGGTGATGCTGACTAGAGTTGATGGGGTGATGCTGACTAGAGTTGATGGGGTGATGCTGACTAGAGCTGATGGGGTGATGCTGACTAGAGTTGATGGGGTGATGCTGACTAGAGTTGATGGGGTGATGCTGACTAGAGCTGATGGGTGGATGCTGACTAGAGTTGCTGGGTGATGCTGACTAGAGCTGATGGGGTGATGCTGACTAGAGTTGATGGGGTGATGCTGACTAGAGCTGATGGGGTGATGCTGACTAGAGTTTGATGGGGTGATGCTGACTAGAGTTGATGGGGTGATGCTGACTCAGAGTTGATGGGGTGATGCTGACTAGAGTTGATGGAGGATGCTGACTAGAGTTGATGGAGTGATGCTGACTAGAGTTGATGGGGTGATGCTGACTAGAGTTGATGGGTGATGCTGACTAGAGTTGATGGGGTGATGCTGACTAGAGTTGATTGAGGTGATGCTGACTAGAGTTGATGGGGTGATGCTGACTTAGAGTTGATGGGGTGATGCTGACTAGGAGTTGATGGGGTGATGCTGATTAGAGTTGATGGAGTGATGCTGACTAGAGTTGGATGGGGTGATGCTGACTAGAGTTGATGGAGATGCTGACTAGAGTTGATGGGGTGATGCTGACTAGAGTTGATGGGGTGATGCTGACTAGAGTTGATGGAGTGATGCTGACTAGAGTTGATGGGGTGATGCTGACTAGAGTTGATGGAGTGATGCTGACTAGAGTTGATGGGGTGATGCTGACTAGAGTTGATGGGGTGATGCTGACTAGAGTTGATGGGGTGATGCTGACAGAGTTGATGGGGTGATGCTGACTAGAGTTGATGGGGTGATGCTGACTAGAGTTGATGGGGTGATGCTGACTAGAGTTGATGAGGTGATGCTGACTAGAGTTGATGGAGTGATGCTGACTAGAGTTGATGGGGTGATGCTGACTAGAGTTGATGGGGTGATGCTGACTAGAGTTGATGGGGTGATGCTGACTAGAGTTGATGGGGTGATGCTGACTAGAGTTGATGGGGTGATGCTGACTAGAGTTGATGGAGTGATGCTGACTAGAGTTGATGGGGTGATGCTGACTAGAGTTGATGGAGTGATGCTGACTAGAGTTGATGGGTGATGCTGACTAGAGTTGATGGAGTGATGCTGACTAGAGTTGATGGGGTGATGCTGACTAGAGTTGATGGGGTGATGCTGACTAGAGTTGATGGGGTGATGCTGACTAGAGTTGATGGGGTGATGCTGACTAGAGTTGATGGGGTGATGCTGACTAGAGTTGATGGGGACTGATGAGTTGATGGGGTGATGCTGACTAGAGTTGATGGGGTGATGCTGACTAGAGTTGATGGGGTGATGCTGACTAGAGTTGATGGAGTGATGCTGACTAGAGTTGATGGGGTGATGCTGACTAGAGTTGATGGGGTGATGCTGACTAGAGTTGATGGGGTGATGCTGACTAGAGTTGATGGGGTGATGCTGACTAGAGTTGATGGGGTGATGCTGACTAGAGTTGATGGGGTGATGCTGACTAGAGTTGATGGGTGATGCTGACTAGAGTTGATGGGGTGATGCTGACTAGAGTTGATGGGGTGATGCTGACTAGAGTTGATGGGGTGATGCTGACTAGAGTTGATGGGGTGATGCTGACTAGAGTTGATGGGGTGATGCTGACTAGAGTTGATGGGGTGATGCTGACTAGAGTTGATGGAGTGATGCTGACTAGAGTTGATGGGGTGATGCTGACTAGAGTTGATGGGGTGATGCTGACTAGAGTTGATGGGGTGATGCTGACTAGAGTTGATGGGGTGATGCTGACTAGAGTTGATGGGGTGATGCTGACTAGAGTTGATGGGGTGATGCTGACTAGAGTTGATGGGGTGATGCTGACTAGAGTTGATGGGGTGATGCTGACTAGAGTTGATGGGGTGATGCTGACTAGAGTTGATGGGGTGATGCTGACTAGAGTTGATGGGGTGATGCTGACTAGAGTTGATGGGGTGATGCTGACTAGAGTTGATGGGGTGATGCTGACTAGAGTTGATGGGGTGATGCTGACTAGAGTTGATGGGGTGATGCTGACTAGAGTTGATGGGGTGATGCTGACTAGAGTTGATGGGGTGATGCTGACTAGAGTTGATGGGGTGATGCTGACCAGAGTTGATGGGGTGATGCTGACTAGAGTTGATGGGGTGATGCTGACTAGAGTTGATGGGGTGATGCTGACTAGAGTTGATGGGGTGATGCTGACTAGAGTTGATGGGGTGATGCTGACTAGAGTTGATGGGGTGATGCTGACTAGAGTTGATGGAGTGATGCTGACTAGAGTTGATGGGGTGATGCTGACTAGAGTTGATGGGGTGATGCTGACTAGAGTTGATGGGGTGATGCTGACTAGAGTTGATGGGGTGATGCTGACTAGAGTTGATGGGGTGATGCTGACTAGAGTTGATGGGGTGATGCTGACTAGAGTTGATGGGGTGATGCTGACTAGAGTTGATGGGTGATGCTGACTAGAGTTGATGGGGTGATGCTGACTAGAGTTGATGGGGTGATGCTGACTAGAGTTGATGGGGTGATGCTGACCAGAGTTGATGGGGTGATGCTGACTAGAGTTGATGGGGTGATGCTGACTAGAGTTGATGGGGTGATGCTGACTAGAGTTGATGGGGTGATGCTGACTAGAGTTGATGGGGTGATGCTGACTAGAGTTGATGGGGTGATGCTGACTAGAGTTGATGGGGTGATGCTGACTAGAGTTGATGGGGTGATGCTGACTAGAGTTGATGGGGTGATGCTGACTAGAGTTGATGGGGTGATGCTGACTAGAGTTGATGGGGTGATGCTGACTAGAGTTGATGGGGTGATGCTGACTAGAGTTGATGGGGTGATGCTGACTAGAGTTGATGGGGTGATGCTGACTAGAGTTGATGGGGTGATGCTGACTAGAGTTGATGGGGTGATGCTGACTAGAGTTGATGGAGTGATGCTGACTAGAGTTGATGGGGTGATGCTGACTAGAGTTGATGGGGTGATGCTGACTAGAGTTGATGGGGTGATGCTGACTAGAGTTGATGGGGTGATGCTGACTAGAGTTGATGGGGTGATGCTGACTAGAGTTGATGGGGTGATGCTGACTAGAGTTGATGGGGTGATGCTGACTAGAGTTGATGGGGTGATGCTGACTAGAGTTGATGGAGTGATGCTGACTAGAGTTGATGGGGTGATGCTGACTAGAGTTGATGGGGTGATGCTGACTAGAGTTGATGGGGTGATGCTGACTAGAGTTGATGGGGTGATGCTGACTAGAGTTGATGGGGTGATGCTGACTAGAGTTGATGGGGTGATGCTGACTAGAGTTGATGGGTGATGCTGACTAGAGTTGATGGGGTGATGCTGACTAGAGTTGATGGGGTGATGCTGACTAGAGTTGATGGGGTGATGCTGACTAGAGTTGATGGGGTGATGCTGACTAGAGTTGATGGGGTGATGCTGACTAGAGTTGATGGGGTGATGCTGACTAGAGTTGATGGGGTGATGCTGACTAGAGTTGATGGGGTGATGCTGACTATAGAGTTGATGGGGTGATGCTGACTAGAGTTGATGGAGTGATGCTGACTAGAGTTGATGGGGTGATGCTGACTAGAGTTGATGGGGTGATGCTGACTAGAGTTGATGGGGTGATGCTGACTAGAGTTGATGGGGTGATGCTGACTAGAGTTGATGGGGTGATGCTGACTAGAGTTGATGGGGATGCTGATGGTGATGCTGACTAGAGTTGATGGGGTGATGCTGATTAGAGATCTGATGGAGGTGATGCTGACTAGAGTTGATGGGGTGATGCTGACTAGAGTTGATGGGGTGATGCTGACTAGAGTTGATGGGGTGATGCTGACTAGAGTTGATGGGGTGATGCTGACTAGAGTTGATGGGGTGATGCTGACTAGAGTTGATGGGGTGATGCTGACTAGAGTTGATGGGGTGATGCTGACTAGAGTTGATGGGGTGATGCTGACTAGAGTTGATGGGGTGATGCTGACTAGAGTTGATGGAGTGATGCTGACTAGAGTTGATGGGGTGATGCTGACTAGAGTTGATGGGGTGATGCTGACTAGAGTTGATGGGGTGATGCTGACTAGAGTTGATGGGGTGATGCTGACTAGAGTTGATGGGGTGATGCTGACTAGAGTTGATGGGGTGATGCTGACTAGAGTTGATGGGGTGATGCTGACTAGAGTTGATGGGGTGATGCTGACTAGAGTTGATGGGGTGATGCTGACTAGAGTTGATGGGGTGATGCTGACTAGAGTTGATGGGGTGATGCTGACTAGAGTTGATGGAGTGATGCTGACTAGAGTTGATGGGGTGATGCTGACTAGAGTTGATGGGGTGATGCTGACTAGAGTTGATGGGGTGATGCTGACTAGAGTTGATGGAGTGATGCTGACTAGAGTTGATGGGGTGATGCTGACTAGAGTTGATGGGGTGATGCTGACTAGAGTTGATGGGGTGATGCTGACTAGAGTTGATGGGGTGATGCTGACTAGAGTTGATGGGGTGATGCTGACTAGAGTTGATGGGGTGATGCTGACTAGAGTTGATGGAGTGATGCTGACTAGAGTTGATGGGGTGATGCTGACTAGAGTTGATGGGGTGATGCTGACTAGAGTTGATGGGGTGATGCTGACTAGAGTTGATGGGGTGATGCTGACTAGAGTTGATGGGGTGATGCTGACTAGAGTTGATGGGGTGATGCTGACTAGAGTTGATGGGGTGATGCTGACTAGAGTTGATGGAGTGATGCTGACTAGAGTTGATGGGGTGATGCTGACTAGAGTTGATGGGGTGATGCTGACTAGAGTTGATGGGGTGATGCTGACTAGAGTTGATGGGGTGATGCTGACTAGAGTTGATGGGGTGATGCTGACTAGAGTTGATGGGGTGATGCTGACTAGAGTTGATGGGGTGATGCTGACTAGAGTTGATGGGGTGATGCTGACTAGAGTTGATGGGGTGATGCTGACTAGAGTTGATGGGGTGATGCTGACTAGAGTTGATGGGGTGATGCTGACTAGAGTTGATGGGGTGATGCTGACTAGAGTTGATGGGGTGATGCTGACTAGAGTTGATGGGGTGATGCTGACTAGAGTTGATGGGGTGATGCTGACTAGAGTTGATGGGGTGATGCTGACTAGAGTTGATGGGGTGATGCTGACTAGAGTTGATGGGGTGATGCTGACTAGAGTTGATGGGGTGATGCTGACTAGAGTTGATGGAGTGATGCTGACTAGAGTTGATGGGGTGATGCTGACTAGAGTTGATGGGGTGATGCTGACTAGAGTTGATGGGGTGATGCTGACTAGAGTTGATGGGGTGATGCTGACTAGAGTTGATGGGGTGATGCTGACTAGAGTTGATGGGGTGATGCTGACTAGAGTTGATGGGGTGATGCTGACTAGAGTTGATGGGGTGATGCTGACTAGAGTTGATGGGGTGATGCTGACTAGAGTTGATGGGGTGATGCTGACTAGAGTTGATGGGGTGATGCTGACTAGAGTTGATGGGGTGATGCTGACTAGAGTTGATGGGGTGATGCTGACTAGAGTTGATGGGGTGATGCTGACTAGAGTTGATGGGGTGATGCTGACTAGAGTTGATGGGGTGATGCTGACTAGAGTTGATGGGGTGATGCTGACTAGAGTTGATGGGGTGATGCTGACTAGAGTTGATGGGGTGATGCTGACTAGAGTTGATGGGGTGATGCTGACTAGAGTTGATGGGGTGATGCTGACTAGAGTTGATGGGGTGATGCTGACTAGAGTTGATGGGGTGATGCTGACTAGAGTTGATGGGGTGATGCTGACTAGAGTTGATGGAATGATGCTGACTAGAGTTGATGGGGTGATGCTGACTAGAGTTGATGGGGTGATGCTGACTAGAGTTGATGGGGTGATGCTGACTAGAGTTGATGGGGTGATGCTGACTAGAGTTGATGGGGTGATGCTGACTAGAGTTGATGGAGTGATGCTGACTAGAGTTGATGGGGTGATGCTGACTAGAGTTGATGGGGTGATGCTGACTAGAGTTGATGGGGTGATGCTGACTAGAGTTGATGGAGTGATGCTGACTAGAGTTGATGGGGTGATGCTGACTAGAGTTGATGGGGTGATGCTGACTAGAGTTGATGGGGTGATGCTGACTAGAGTTGATGGGGTGATGCTGACTAGAGTTGATGGGGTGATGCTGACTAGAGTTGATGGGGTGATGCTGACTAGAGTTGATGGGGTGATGCTGACTAGAGTTGATGGGGTGATGCTGACTAGAGTTGATGGAGTGATGCTGACTAGAGTTGATGGGGTGATGCTGACTAGAGTTGATGGGGTGATGCTGACTAGAGTTGATGGGGTGATGCTGACTAGAGTTGATGGGGTGATGCTGACTAGAGTTGATGGGGTGATGCTGACTAGAGTTGATGGGGTGATGCTGACTATAGTTGATGGAGTGATGCTGACTAGAGTTGATGGAGTGATGCTGACTAGGGTTGATGGGGTGATGCTGACTAGAGTTGATGGGGTGATGCTGACTAGAGTTGATGGGGTGATGCTGACTAGAGTTGATGGGGTGATGCTGACTAGAGTTGATGGGGTGATGCTGACTAGAGTTGATGGGGTGATGCTGACTAGAGTTGATGGGGTGATGCTGACTAGAGTTGATGGGGTGATGCTGACTAGAGTTGATGGGGTGATGCTGACTAGAGTTGATGGGGTGATGCTGACTAGAGTTGATGGGGTGATGCTGACTAGAGTTGATGGGGTGATGCTGATGGGGTGATGCTGACTAGAGTTGATGGGGTGATGCTGACTAGAGTTGATGGGGTGATGCTGACTAGAGTTGATGGGAAGATGCTGACTAGAGTTGATGGGGTGATGCTGACTAGAGTTGATGGGGTGATGCTGACTAGAGTTGATGGGGTGATGCTGACTAGAGTTGATGGGGTGATGCTGACTAGAGTTGATGGGGTGATGCTGACTAGAGTTGATGGGGTGATGCTGACTAGAGTTGATGGGGTGATGCTGACTAGAGTTTATGGGGTGATGCTGACTAGAGTTGATGGAGTGATGCTGACTAGAGTTGATGGGGTGATGCTGACTAGAGTTGATGGGGTGATGCTGACTTGAGTTGATGGGGTGATGCTGACTAGAGTTGATGGAGTGATGCTGACTAGAGTTGATGGGGTGATGCTGACTAGAGTTGATGTGGGGTGATGCTGACTAGAGTTGATGGATTGATGCTGACTAGCAGTTGATGGGGTGATGCCGACTAGAGTTGATGGGGTGATGCTGACTAGAGTTGATGGGGTGATGCTGACTAGAGTTGATGGGGTGATGCTGACTAGAGTTGATGGAGTGATGCTGACTAGAGTTGATGGGGTGATGCTGACTAGAGTTGATGGGGTGATGCTGACTAGAGTTGATGGGGTGATGCTGACTAGAGTTGATGGGGTGATGCTGACTAGAGTTGATGGGGTGATGCTGACTAGAGTTGATGGGGTGATGCTGACTAGAGTTGATGGGGTGATGCTGATTAGAGTTGATGGGGTGATGCTGACTAGAGTTGATGGGGTGATGCTGACTAGAGTTGATGGGGTGATGCTGACTATAGTTGATGGAGTGATGCTGACTAGAGTTGATGGAGTGATGCTGACTAGGGTTGATGGGGTGATGCTGACTAGAGTTGATGGGGTGATGCTGACTAGAGTTGATGGGGTGATGCTGATTAGAGTTGAGTTGATGGGGTGATGCTGACTATAGCTGATGGAGTGATGCTGACTAGAGTTGATGGGAGGATGCTGACTAGCTGATGGGGTGATGCTGACTATAGTTGATGGAGTGATGCTGACTAGAGTTGATGGGAAGATGCTTGACTAGGGGCTGATGGGGTGATGCTGACTAGAGTTGATGGGGTGATGCTGACTAGAGTTGATGGGGTGATGCTGATTAGAGTTGATGGGGTGATGCTGATGGAGAGATGCTGACTAGAGTTGATGGGGTGATGCTGATGGAGAGATGCTGACTAGAGTTGATGGGAGAAAGGGGGTAAAAACTTTGCCATGACAAACAAAAACATTCAATATATTGCCTTATATTATATTATTTGTGTGTGACATAGCTGGCTGTCTGCTATTTCCCAACATGTAGTTTCTTATATCACCTGTACTTTGAAATATGCACTTGGTAAGAGAACACTATGTTTCTTTTATAGGGGGGGGTGAGAGAGGGTAAACTATGCTTTATGTTCCATTGCCTGGGGAGAGGAAGATCTACAGTATAACTCAGTCGTAAACCTACAAGCTGTTCATCAGGCCCTTCAGCAGGAGTCACAGGGCACAGATGGGGAAATGGAGGAGAATGTCACCCACCCGCAGTGCAATGCCCAGCCCAAACCTCCCAAAACATTCTCGTGCACACACACATTTTTTCACATTCACATGTGTGCTTGCACAAAAAATACACACAGTGTGCACACACACACAGTGTGCCTGCACACCAGCGGAGGCTGGTGACTTGAAAAATGTAGTAGGATGGGAGACACACAGTATAGGCACGGAACGGACAGAGACAACAAAGTGCGTTTAAAAATCGTTAAAGACTAATTATTTTAACCTAAAGCATTTAATAAAGACATTTATAGTACAATAGTATGGGGAATGGGAATGAGAGGGCCACTTTACACCATGTTGTAATCACAGCAGTGATTGAATGAGGGTATGTGCGTGAGATGGTGTTCAGGGTGGCTTGACCAGTGCAGGATTTGACTGGGAAGACAAACAACTACACAGTTAGACAAACGAGCTAAGAATGAGTTAGCCCAAGCATCATTGATGTCTAATAAGGTGATTGTGTATGCGATTGACTCTACATGCAGTAATGAGAGAAATATATAGGGGTACTCACAGTGCTTGAGGGGGAAACATTCAATGTGCCGGTGGATGAGCGGGCACATGAGACATGGCTTCAGTTCATGTCAGGACAGAGTTGACAATGGTAGTGGAGTGTCGTGGTCATCACCTCTTAATCAGGAACAGGAGGGACTTAGCTGTAAATACAAATAGCAGATACATTCCATTACAGATGCGCCATCGTAGGTTTGGACAACGAGTTTGTCTATGAACTTAAACTCAGACATCTCAAATTTCATAAAGTCAAACACTGATTGCGCATCTCACCCACTTGACACATTAAAGTAGCCCAAGAAACGTTCCTGAATAAAGCCCTGATCATCCACATACCTGATGAAAACTGACAACTGCAAGCAGACTGGTTACACCATAGGTCCCAGAGGGGTCGGACTGGTTACACCATAGGTCCCAGAGGGGTCAGACTGGTTACACCATAGGTCCCAGAGGTCAGACTGGTTACACCATAGGTACCAGAGGGGTCAGACTGGTTACACCATAGGTCCCAGAGGGGTCAGACTGGTTACACCATAGGTCCCAGAGGGGTCAGACTGGTTACACCATAGGTACCAGAGGGGTCAGACTGGTTACACCATAGGTCCCAGAGGGGTGAGACTGGTTACACCATAGGTCCCAGAGGAGTCAGACTGGTTACACCATAGGTCCCAGAGGGGTCAGACTGGTTACACCATAGGTCCCAGAGCAGTGGGGCCATTTTTAACAGTTGATCAGACTGAAAATCATCTCATTTCCATCCGATACAGCATGTCAGATTTCTAATGTTTATGTGTGGCTGCTGCAACATTGATATCATGTGTTTTTGTGTCTGTCCGGAGATTATGTGTTATCATCTTTGCTAAATAAATAACGGAGGAAATTTGTAAACATAAGAATTTGTTCTTAACTGACGTACCTAGTTAACTAAAGGTTAAATGTATAAAATGATCATGCTGAAACACAAGGTGATGACGGAGGCTGAATGGCACGACAATCGGCTTCATCATCGCGTCACAGTATCTTTGTGCATTCAAATTTCCATTGATAAAATTTCATTGTGTTTGTTGTCCATAGTTTATGCCTGCCCATACCATTTTTATTTATTTATTTAACTAGGCAAGTCATTTAAGAACAAATTCTTATTTACAATGACGGCTACTCCCAGCCGACGCTGGGCCAATTAGTGTACCGCCCTATGGGACTCCCAATCACGACCGTTGTGATATTGAACCAGGGTCTGTAGTGACGCCTCTAGCACTGAAATAGAGTGCCTTAGACCGCTGCGCCACTCGGAGCCCTGAGTGGCACAACCCACCATGGGGCACTCTGTTCACAACACTGACATCAGTAAACCGCTCACACAAACGACAACATACAAGTGGCCTGCAGTTGTGAGGCCGGTTGGACGTACTGTCACATTCTCTAAAATGAAGTTGGAGGCGGCCTATGGTAGAGGAATAAACATTTAATTATTTGGCAACAGCTCTGGTGGACATTCCTGCAGTCAGCATGCCAATTGCACGTTCCCTCAAAACTTGAGACAACTGTAGCATTGTGTTGTGTCACAAAACCGCCTATTTTAGAGTGGTCTTTTATTGTCCCCAGCACAAGGTGCACCTGTGTAATGATCATGCTGTTTAATCAGTTCTTGATATGCCACACCTGTCAGGTGGATGGATTATCTTGGCAAAGGGGAAATGCTCACTAACAGGGATGTAACAAATTTGTGCTCAACATTTGAGAGAAATACGTTTTTTTGCATATGGAACATTTCTGGGATATTTTATTTCAGCTTATAAAACTGTGTGTTTGTATTTTTGTCTAGTATAGAATACTTATGTTGAACATAAGTATTTACCATTGAAAAGGGCAATTCAGTGTTTGAGGTCTCTCAGTCTGTCTGTTTCTCAGTCTCTGTGTCTGACTGTCTCTGTGTCTGACTGTCTCTGTGTCTGACTGTCTCTGGGTCTGACTGTCTCTCAGTCTGTCTGTTTCTCAGTCTCTGTGTCTGACTGTCTCTGGGTCTGACTGTCTCTGGGTCTGACTGTCTCTCAGTCTGTCTGTTTCTCAGTCTCTGTGTCTGATTGTCTCTGGGTCTGACTGTCTCTCAGTCTGTCTGTTTCTCAGTCTCTGTGTCTGACTGTCTCTGGGTCTGACTGTCTCTGGGTCTGACTGTCTCTCAGTCTGTCTGTTTCTCAGTCTCTGTGTCTGACTGTCTCTGTGTCTGACTGTCTCCGACAGTCTCTGTCTCTCTGTTTGGCTGTTTGGGCTTATGTCTCTTTCCTTCCTCTCTGTATGCTGGGGTCTGGAGTGGGGTTGCTGGGGCTAGGTGTTGGCTTGGGCTGGCTGGAGGCATCCTGGGAACCCAAGCTGGGGCTAGGTGTTGGCTTGGGCTGGCTGGAGGCATCCTGGAACCTGGCTGAGGCATCCTGGGAACCTGGCTGGAGGCATCCTGGGAACCCGGCTGGAGGCATCCTGGGAACCTGGCTGGAGGCATCCTGGGAACCTGGCTGGAGGCATCCTGGGAAACCTGGCTGGTGGCTGTATGGCAGGGGGTCTTTAAAGACCGGCCCCATGAATTAGCCTTTATTAGCCTGCTGTCTGACACCGACTCGCCTGCACCCTGTCAGAGATGAACACACACAGACACGTGCACACACACACACAATGTCAGCCCTTAACAAGTAGAACACCTGCAAAGGCAGGAGGCATAGGAAGAGAGCAATCTGCCTGATACAGGCAGAGACTGATACAGAAATACACACACAGTGCTGCACACACACAGTTCTACACACACACACCGTGCAGCACACACACACTCAAGCCTGTGTGCCTCTGCTCTGCTCTCCCAGTGGTTTGTCACTGACAGATTAGAAGGCGCAGAGCTGCAGGCCAACAGACAGGAAGGTAGAAGGAGCAGAGCTGCAGGCCAACAGACAGGGAGGTAGAAGGAGCAGAGCTGCAGGCCAACAGACAGGGAGGTAGAAGGAGCAGAGCTGCAGGCCAACAGACAGGGAGGTAGAAGGAGCCGAGCAGCAGGCCAACAGACAGGGAGCTAGAAGGAGCAGAGCTGCAGGCCAACAGACAGGGAGCTAGAAGGAGCAGAGCTGCAGGCCAACAGACAGGGAGG
>NW_027014785.1:0-12789 GCF_036934945.1 Oncorhynchus masou masou | reverse complement strand
AACGTGACAGTCATAGGACATCATGTTACACAATACATTTATGTTTTGTTCGATAATATGCATATTTATATCCACAAATCTCGGTTTACATTGGCGCCATGTTCAGAAATGCCTCCAAAATATCCGAAGTAATTACAGAGAGCTAAATAAGAGAAAGTCAAATAACAGAAATACTCATCATAAACTTTGATGAAAGATACATATTTTACATATAATTAAATGATACACTTGTTCTTAATGCAACCGCTGTGTCAGATTTTTTTTTTTAAATTACGAAAAAAGCTTACCATGCAATAATCTGAGACGGCGCTCAGAAGTAACAATATTTCTCCGCATGTTGGAGTCAACAGAAATACGAAATTACATCATAAATATTCCCTTACCTTTGATGATCTTTCATCAGAATGCAGTGCCAGGAATCCTAGTTCTGCAATACATCATTGTTTTGTTCGATAATGTCCATTACTAGTGTCCAATTAGCTACTTTTGCTAGCACGTTTAGTTCACATGTCCAAAAGCTGGCGCTGGTCCAGGCAAACTCGGACAAAAAGTTATATTCCAGGTCGGATAAACTGGTCAAACTAAGTAGAGAATCAATCTTCAGGATGTTATTATCATATATATCCAATAACGTTCCAACCGGAGCATTCGTTTTTGTCTACAGAGTAATGGAACGCATGGCGATATCATAAGTAATAGGCATGACCAGGAATTGGCATTCTGCCAGACCACTGACTCAAATAGCTGCCATCCGTGCCCACATCACACTAGAGGCTTCATTCCACGTACTACTGACTGTTGACATCTAGTGGAAGGCCTAAGGAGTGCGAAAAGATCCATATCTTACTGGGATGTGAATAGGCGATGAGTTGAAAATCAACCAGCCCCAGAATTTTCCACTTCCTGTTTGGAAGTTTGCCTGCCCTATGAGTTCTGTTATATTCACAGACATAATTCAAACAGTTTTAGAAACTTCAGAGTGTTTTCTATCCAATAGTAATAATGCTATGCCTATATTAGCATCTGGGACAGAGTAGGAGGCAGTTCACTATGGGCACGCAATTCATCCAAAGTAAAAATGAAGCCCCCTATCCCTGAAAAGATTGATCTCTTCCATGTGCCTCTCCTCTCCCCTAAAAAGTTAACCTTTCAAGCGCAGGCGAGCCGCTCGCGACCCACCTCGACAACATCTGGTGAAATTGCAGAGCGCGAAATTCAAATTACAGAAATATAAATATTTAACATTCATGAAAATACAAGTGTTATACATCAAAATAAAGCTTAACTTTATTTTATTTTTAATCCAGCCGCTGTGTCAAATTTAAAAAAGGCTTTATGGCGAAAGCACACCATGCGATTATCTGAGGACAGTGCCCCGCACACAAAAGCATGAAAAAAAAACATTTTTTGTGTGTGAATTTTACCCCTTTTTCTCCCCAATTTTGTGGTATGCTTCTTAACACAGCGCGCGTCCAACCCGGAAGCCAGCAGCACCAATGTGTCGGAGGAGACACTGTGCACCTGGCAACCTTGGTTGGCACGCACTGCTCCTGGCCCGCCATGGGAGTCGCTGGTGGGCGATGAGACAGGGATATCCCTGCCGGCCAACCCCTCCCTAACCCAGACGACGCTAGGCCAATTGTGTGTTGCCCCACGGGCCTCTCGGTCGCGGCTGGTTACGACAGAGCCTGGGCGTGAACCCAGGGTCTCTGGTGGCACAGCTGGCACTGCAGTACAATGCCCTTAGCCACTGCGCCACTCGGGAGGCCCCTTGAAAAACATTTTTCATCCAGGCAGGTGCGCCATGAAAGTCAGAAATAACGATATAATAAATGCCTTACCTTTGAAGATCTTCTTCTGTTGGCACTCCAAAAGGTCCCAGTTACATCAAAAATTGTAATTTTGTTCGATAAAGTCCTTCTTTATATCCATAAAAACTCAGTTTAGCTGGCGCGCTTCAGTCAATAATCCACCGGTTTCCCTCCTTCAAAACGCATACAAAATGAATTGCAAACGTTACCAATAAACTTATCCAAACAAGTCAAACAACGTTTATAATCAAACCTAAGGTACCCTAATACGTAAATAAATGATAAAATTTAAGACGGAGAATAGTATGTTCATTACCGGAGATAAATAACAAAGAACGAGCTTCATCCACGAGCATGGAAAGAGTACAGCCAAAATGGGAGCCACTTAGAAAAACTACAACTTCGAGCTCATTTTTCTAGTGGAAGCCCTAGGAACTGCAATCTGGGAGGACTTCGCCTCATAATAAACATGAAAGCCATTGGAAACAGTGGTAGGCTGAAATTCTATATATTTTTTGATGGTTTGTCCTCTGGGTTTCACCTGCCATAGCAGTTCTGTTATACTCACAGATATTATTTTAACAGTTTTAGAAACTTTAGTCTTTTCTATCCAAATCTACCAATTATATGCATATCCTAGCTTCCGGGCCTGTAACAGGCAGTTTACTTTGTGCACGCTTTTCATCCGGATGTGAAAATACTGCCCCCTAGCCCAAAGAGTTGACACTTTTTTGGTTACTACATGATTCCATATGTGTTATTTTATAGTTTTGATGTCTACACATAGTAAGAAAAAGACCTTGAATGAGTAGGTGTGCCCAAACCTTTGACTGGTACTATACATTGATTGTTTAAAAAAAATCTTTGCTACACAATGATATGTAACATACATTTCCCTAAAATAATCTAATCTGTCAATGATTGGATTTATTGCAACCTTTACTGAGAAGGCTGACTTGCATTCTGAATGTAAATTGTGGGAAATGTAAAATTGCTGGAAATTATTTATCTTAATAAATGGACACCAATAGAGATTGGATGTCACAACCAAGCCACCATAATACAACACATTAAGAAATACGTAAATTAGATTTTACAACTCAAATGGGACCATATAGACCCCATAATAGTGTTAAGTTTGCCAAAATAGAAGTTGAATTAACCGTTGTGATCATATGAGTCAACATTACTCTAAATAATAAACTTTAGAATACTGAACAACAAAGTAACAGAGATATTTTCAATTAATAGTGTAGAGTGAAATGCAATGACGCAGAGTTAAATATCAACAATAAATTGAACATATTCAACTCTGAAACTAAAGACTCTGTTGCCAGAGTAGGTTTTACTCTCTTTAGACTGATACCAAATGTTATCTGTGGCAGAGTTACATTTTCTTCAACAAGAGTTCAATTTACTGTCATTTTTATTCTGCGGGCTATCCGGTGCACCAGTATCTATAGGTAGACTTTATCTGTATGCTTTATCCCTCCAGCTATCCAATAAATATGGCTCCATCTTTACAGTTCACTTTGGACCCACAAAAGTGGTCATCCTGGCAGGATACAAACCAAATCAAATGTATTTATATAGCCCTTCTTACATCAGCTGATATTTCAAAGTGCTGTACAGAAACTCAATCTAAAACCCCAAACAGCAAGCAATGCAGGTGTAGAAGCACAGTGGCTAGGAAAAACTCCCTAGAAAGGCCAAAACTTAGGAAGAAACCTAGAGAGAAACCAGGCTATGGGGGGTGGCCAGTCCTCTTCTCGCTGTGTCGGGTGGAAATTATAACAGAACATGGCCAAGATGTTGAAATGTTCATAAATGACCAGCAGTGTCAAATAATAATAATCACAGTAGTTTTCGTGGGTGCAACAAGACAGCAACTCAAGAGTAAATGTCAGTTGGCTTTTCATATCCGATCATTGAGAGTAGCTTTACCGCTCCTGCTGTCTCTAGAGAGTTGAAAACAGCAGGTCTGAGACAGGTAGCACGTTCGGTGAACAGGTCAGGGTTCCATAGCCGCAGGCAGAACAGTTGAAACTGGAGCAGCAGCACGGCCAGGTGGACTGGGGACAACAAGGAGTCATCATGCCAGGTAGTCCTGAGGCATGGTTAGGGCTCAGGTCCTCCGAGAGAGAGAAAGAAAGAGAGAAAGAGAATGAGAGAGAGCATACAGTGGGGAGAACAAGTATTTGATTGATACACTAGCGATTTTGCAGGTTTTCCTACTTACAAAGCATGTAGAGGTCTGTCATTTTTATCATAGGTACACTTCAACTGTGAGAGACGGAATCTATAACAAAAATCCAGAAAATCACATTGTATGATTTTTAAGTAAATAATTTGCATTTTATTGCACGACATAAGTATTTGATCACCTACCAACCAGTAAGACTTCCGGCTCTCACAGACCTGTTAGTTTTTCTTTACGAAGCCTTCCTGTTCTCCACTCATTACCTGTATTAACTGCACCTGTTTGAACTCGTTACCTGTATAAAAGACACCTGTCCACACACTCAATCACACAGACTCCAACCTCTCGACAATGGCCAAGACCAGAGAGCTGTGTAAGGACATCAGGGATACAATTGAAGACCTGCACAAGGCTGGGATGGGCTACAGGACAATAGGCAAGCAGCTTGGTGACAACTGTTGGCGCAATTATTAGAAAATGGAAGTAGTTCAAGATGACGGTCAATCACCCTCGGTCTGGGGCTCCATGCAATGATCATGAGGAAGGTGAGGGATCAGCCCAGAACTACACGGCAGGACCTGGTCAATGACCGGAAGAGAGCTGGGACCACAGTCTCAAAGAAAACCATTAGTAACACACTACGCCGTCATGGATTAAAATCCTGCAGCGCACGCAAGGTCCCCCTGCTCAAGCCAGCGCATGTCCAGGCCCGTCTGAAGTTTGCCAATGACCATCTGGATGATCCAGAGGAGGAATGGGAGAAGGTCATGTGGTCTGATGAGACAAAAATAGAGCTCTTTGGTCTAAACTCCACTCGCCGTGTTTGGAGGAAGAAGAAGGATGAGTACAACCCCAAGGACACCATCCCAACCGTGAAGCATGGAGGTGGAAACATCATTCTTTGGGGATGCTTTTCTGCAAAGGGGACAGGACGACTGCACCGTATTGAGGGGAGGATGGATGGGGCCATGTACGCGAGATCTTGGCCAACAACCTCCTTCCCTCAGTAAGAGCATTGAAGATTGGTCGTGGCTGGGTCTTCCAGCATGACAACGACCCAAATCACACAGCCAGGGCAACGAAGGAGTGGCTCCATAAGAAGCATCTCAAGGTCCTGGAGTGGCCGAGCCAGTCTCCAGACCTGAACCCAATACATAATCTTTGAAGGGAGCTGAAAGTCCATATTTCCCAGCAACAGCCCCAAAACCTGAAGGATCTGGAGAAGGTTTGTATGGAGGAATGGGCCAAAATCCCTGCTGCATTGTGTGCAAACCTGGTCAAGAACTACAGGAAACGTATGATCTCTGTAATTAGAAAAAATAATCCATGCTTTTGTCGCTTCTAGGTTAGACTACTGCAATGCTCTACTTTCCGGCTACCCGGATAAAGCACTAAATAAACTTCAGTTAGTGCTAAACACGGCTGCTAGAATCATGACTAGAACCAAAAAAAAGTATCATATTACTCCAGTGCTAGCCTCCCTACACTGGCTTCCTGTCAAAGCAAGGGCTGATTTCAAGGTTTTACTGCTTACCTACAAAGCATTACATGGGCTTGCTCCTACCTATCTCTCTGATTTGGTCCTGCTGTACATACCTACACGTACGCTACGGTCACAAGACGCAGGCCTCCTAATTGTCCCTAGAATTTCTAAGCAAACGGCTGGAGGCAGGGCTTTCTCCTATAGAGCTCCATTTTTATGGAACGGTCTGCCTACCCATGTCAGAGACGCAAACTCGGTCTCAACCTTTAAGTCTATACTGAAGACTCATCTCTTCAGTGGGTCATATGATTGAGTGTAGTCTGTCCCAGGAGTGGGAAGGTGAACGGAAAGGCTCTGGAGCAACAAACCGCCCTTGCTGTCTCTGCCTGGCCGGTTCCCCTCTTTCCACTGGGATTCTCTGCCTCTAACCCTATTAGAGGGGCTGAGTCACTGGCTTACTGGGGCTCTCTCATTCCGTCCCTGGAAGGGGTGCATCACCTGAGTGGGTTGATTCACTGATGTGGTCATCCTGTCTGGGTTGGCGCCACCCCTTGGGTTGTGCCATGGCGGAGATCTTTGTGGGCTATACTCAGCCTTGTCTCAGGATGGTAAGTTGGTGGTTGAAGATATCCCTCTAGTGGTGTGGGGGCTGTGCTTTGGCAAAATGGGTGAGGTTCTATCCTTCCTGTTTGGCCCTGTCCGGGGGTGTCCTCGGATGGGTCCACAGTGTCTCCTGACCCCTCCTGTCTCAGCCTCCAGTATTTATGCTGCAGTAGTTTATGTGTCGGGGGACTAGGGTCAGTTTGTTATATCTGGAGTACTTCTCCTGTCCTATTCGGTGTCCTGTGTGCGTTCTCTAATTCTCTCTTTATCTCTTTCTTTCTCTCTCTCGGAAGACCTGAGCCCCAGGACCATGCCCCAGGACTACCTGACATGATGACTCCTTGCTGTCTCCAGTCCACCTGGCCGTGCTGCTGCTCCAGTTTCAACTGTTCTGCCTTATTATTATTCGACCATGCTGGTCATTTATGAACATTTAAACATCTTGGCCATGTTCTGTTATAATCTCCACCCGGCACAGCCAGAAGAGGACTGGCCACCCCACATGTGCTCTCTCTAATTCTCTCTTTCTTTCTCTCTTTCTTTCTCTCTCTCGGAGGACCTGTGCCCTAGGACCATGCCCCGGGACTACCTGACATGACTCCTTGCTGTCCCCAGTCCACCTGGCCGTGCTGCTGCTCCAGTTTCAACTGTTCTTCCTTATTATTATTCAACCATGCTGGTCATTTATGAACATTTGAACATCTTGGCCATGTTCTGTTATAACCTCCACCCAGCACAGCCAGAAGAGGACTGGCCACCCCACATAGCCTGGCTCCTCTCTAGGTTTCTTCCTAGGTTTTGGCCTTTCTAGGGAGGTTTTCCTAGCCAACGTGCTTCTACACCTGCATTGCTTGCTGTTTGGGGTTTTAGGCTGGGTTTCTGTACAGCACTGAGATATCAGCTGATGTACGAAAGGCTATATAAATAAATAAATTGGCTTTGATTTGATTTAAAATGCATTGTAATTGTATGTATGTAGTATAAGGAATCAGGCAACAAACATTTACATGACAACAACCTAATTTATTCTGTTTTCTGCTGTTACTGACACCACAGGGACAACCCTACGCTGGGTTTTGATGCTAATGACCAAGAACCCCCTTATACTGGGTAAGTATCAATGTGCACACAGACAGCCACACACAGACAGTGCAGTTGATTAAAGTAATGAAAGACAAATGTTCTTCCTGTTAACATTGGCAAATTTCCCACCTGTGTTTTACCCAAGCAAAAACTGTTTTGGAATGGGGAATCCTGGTTCGAGAAAAGTGTTCAAGCAATCGAGAAAATCCATATACGGTACAGGGTAAATGTTCTCTGAAGGTAGTCATTTTGGCTCTTCCTTTATTTTACAGACCGGGTCCAGGAGGAGATCAGTAGCGTCATAGGAAGTTGTCAGCCCTTGGTAGAGGACAGGAAGAACCTGCCCTACACTGATACAGTGATCCTTGAGACCCAGAGACTAGCCAACATTTTACCCATGGCCATCCTTCACACCACTAGCAGAGACATCACCTTCCAGGCATCATCTTCCACTTCATCAAGAAGGGGACGCTTGTTTCCTCTACTGACATTTGTCCTACAAGACAGAGCGAATGGGAGAGCTCACACACCTTTGACCTTACCCACTTTCTGGATGAGGAAGGTCGATTTGTCAAGATGGATGCCTTCATGCCCTACTCTGCAGATGATTCCACTGTTTAATTTAAACTATCAGTCAGGAATTAAATAAATCCGATATCATTCTATGGTGCTCATTACTTTGGCCCAGAGAAAGTTGAGGGGATGGAAGTTTCTGTGACAAATATCGATATTGATAACACTAAGTAAATAATTCAAAATCCATGGTCTTCTAAACCTTTTGGGCATTGCTTTGACCCAGATATGTTATGGTATAGCTGATGATATAAAAATGTGTGAACAATTTTACATACAGTGGGGAGAACAAGTATTTGATACACTGTCGATTTTGCAGGTTTTCCTACTTACAAAGCATGTAGAGGTCTGTCATTTTTATCATAGGTACACTTCAACTGTGAGAGACGGAATCTTAAAACAAAAATCCAGAAAATCACAATGTATGATTTTTAAGTAATTTATTCACATTTTATTGCATGACATACGTATTTGATCACCTACCAACCAGTAAGAATTCCGGCTCTCACAGACCTGTTAGTTTTTCTTTAAGAAGCCCTCCTGTTCTCCACTCATTACCTGTATTAACTGCATATAGATATATATACACACATGATATATATGTATGTGTCAACTACTGAACATTAGCTAGAATTTATACAGGTAATGAGTTCAAATAGGTGCAGTTAATAAAGGTAATGAGTGGAGAACAAGAAGGCTTCTTAAAGAAAAACTAACAGGTCTGTGAGAGCCTGAATTCTTACTGGTTTGTAGGTGATCAAATACTTATGTCATGCAATAAATGTTTTATGGTATTTTTATGAATAATGATTAAATTATGTATACATTTCAATCAGAACTATGACTAAACAGAATACTTCTATGTTACTGTATGGATGTATGAATCTCCAGGCTCTGATCAGGCTCCAGGCTCTGATCAGGCCCTACACCCAAACAAGGGCACTGCGTTCATCCACCTCTGGCCTGCTCGCCTCCCTACCACTGAGGAAGTACAGTTCCCGCTCAGCCCAGTCAAAACTGTTCGCTGCTCTGGCCCCCCAATGGTGGAACAAACTCCCTCACGACGCCAGGACAGCGGAGTCAATCACCACCTTCCGGAGACACCTGAAACCCCACCTCTTTAAGGAATACCTAGGATAGGATAAAGTAATCCTTCTCACCCCCCTTAAATGATTTAGATGCACTATTGTAAAGTGGCTGTTCCACTGGATGTCATAAGGTGAATTCACCAATTTGTAAGTCGCTCTGGATAAGAGCGTCTGCCAAATGACTTAAATGTAAATGTAATCTTATTGTAATCATAGTACTGAATATAATGTGTGTAATTATAATCAAGAATTAGAACAAAGACTGTCTGTTCCTTGGTAGAAACGAATGAAGTTATCGTCAGACTGGCTAGAATGCTGTGTTCCTTACAGGACATCTTATCTCCACACAGGGAGAGGAGAGACCTTGGGCTAGTAGTAAATTATCTAACAGGTGGTGGACGATGTGGGAAGGCTTGTGAACTATACTGTCATTGTATCGGAGTGGAGGAAGGCCAATTTAAAACCTATGATGTCATTTTTAGTTTATAACCTGTTGTAAATTGTACCATGATCTGTACTCTCGAGAATAAACGCTATTGATTGATTTTCAGACTTGCCTCTGTCCATTTTATGCAAATAAGTGTCTTACAAATTCTTAGGAATGGGCAGAGTGTTTTAACTGAATTGGTTAATAAACATATAGGAATCAAATTCCTTTAACAAAAATGCAAATTAATTACTTAAAAATCATACAATGTGATTTTTGTTTTAGATTCCGTCTCACACAGTTGAAGTGTACCTATGATACAAATTATGTTTTGTAAGTAGGAAAACCTGCAAAATAGGCAGTGTATCAAATACTTGTTCTCCCCACTGTATGTGTACACACGCACATACACACTCCCTTGTGGGCATGTTTATATATGACTAGCAAGCATACTTATTTCTTAGTTCTAGCTAGCAAATATGGTTAACATCAACCTCTAACTAAACAGCTAGCTCGCTGCCTACTTTCCCTCCATGAGAGGTACCAGTTAGGAAAGGAGACTTGAAACAAAGACTGCATTTACATAGGCAGCCCGATTCTGATATTTTTCCACTAATTGGTATTTTTACCAATCATATCAGCTCTTTGGGCAAAATACCAGAATTGGGATGCCTGTGTAAACGCAGCCAAAAAGTCTCACTTAAAGTAAAGTTGTTTACAAACTGTTCGCTACCTAGCTGGTGGCTAGTTTAACTAACCTACTCCAAGTCCAATGACGTTAGCTCGTGGTTAGCATTAGCCACATTAGCTACTAATTACATTTGACATATAAACCATTTGGGTAAATCTGGGCAAGAAAATCCGACTTGTTGCAACTTTAAGCTTTCTTGTCCTATTCAAACAGGCCAACAAAAGTTACATAACACTAACAATGTCAGTTACTTATAACAGTTAGATGACTGACTTCTCTAAGCTTGGATACACCCCAAAGATAAATAAGACAAGACGTAGACTTCTGATTAGCCTTTGACTATTTGGTTAGCAGTGAGTCAGACTGCTCCATATAAATTACAAATCAATGAGTATACTTTACATCGGCAGCTTTTTTTCTAGTTGGAGTCTGGATATTCAATTCCAACGAATTCCAAATCCAAAAATCCTGGAGTCGTTCACCAAAAAAGCACTCAGAATGTTTGTATAGAATATACCTCGGCACAACACTGTGATCTATCAATCCACTGGGCACACACACTGGTTGAATCAACGTTGTTTCCACGTCATTTATATTTCTACACCCCACTAAAGTGTCAAATGTGAAAGACTTCCCAAAATGTGTGCATTTGTGAAAAAATGTTGGAAATATGTATCTAATAGTTGCTAAATGACATTCAAAAGATGGTGGTTGACAGAGTCAAACCTCAAAGGTCTGTAAATGTTTATTTTTACACTTGCCTTCAATTGTATTGTGTTGATCAAGGTCTAATAAACTATGGGAAATCCTCATAGGACCTTCGCATAGTTTAGAGCACATTTTTTTCAGAATGTTTAGCCCCTCCCCTGAGGCTGTTCCATGCTCTATAAAAGGTGAGCCTCCATTGGCAGTCAGATCAATGAGCAGGAAGTAGTCACTATTTTTAGCCCTGTTAGAGCTGTTTGAAGATGTCTCTTTTAGAATGTCTTCTCCAGACATCAGGCACAGTGGCACTGCTGGGGGCTCTGCTGTTTCTGCTGGCCCTTTACTGCCTCTCCTCTGGTTCCAACTCTGAGGAACAGGGGAAGCAGCCTCCAGGACCCAGGCCTCTGCCCCTGCTTGGTAACATGATCCAGCTGGATCTCAAGAGGCCCTACCGCAGCCTCTGTGAGGTGAGAGGAAGTCCTGAGATTAAACTATGTTGTGGTTGTTGATATGCTCTGTGACATTGTTTTATCTGGCTAAATATTTTCAAAATGTCGGTATTTTAGCAGGTATAAAACTTCCAGTTCGTTTCAATAGGCATGTATTGTCAAAGCAACATATTAATATATGTTGAGTACATGGTGTTTCAACCAGTTAGCAATAGTTTTTGTCAACACAGGAGCCCTCTAAAATGTTTTTATTTTGATGTGGCCCTACTTACCACACTCGCTCTGAGTTTATGAATGTTTTCAGAGAATGTTCCTACATTAATGTTCCATTTCAGCTTTTTTAAATGCCAAGTGTTGTCAAATAATACAGGTGAAATGATGACCACTGTGTATTCACTCACATAGAGGCATTTGGCTTGAAAATCGTATCTGTCATAAATGCTTAAAGGGATAGTTTTTGTGTGTGTTTTTACCCCTACCTTAATAGTTTTCTTGTCACAGACCAAATAACTCACCAAAATAGCTCACACATACTTTAATCCAACTTATATTGCAACAATATCACTCCTGAAGATGTGTCAACATAGAATTATACTTTATTTGTTACAGAACTGCTTCCAACAACCTTTAGCTCAGGTTTTTATATTTACATTTCATGCATTGTTTACTTCACAGGGCGTTTCGTAACACCTGCATTGTTTTAAGTCACACACTGATCTCCACAGTCTGTTTGGTTCATTTATTTGGAATAACTTCTAGATGCTTTGAGAGCTTAGTTAAAGGGACAATCTGCAGTTCAAACAATAAAGCTTACACCCCACTACTGTTTTAGGTTAACAGCTGAGGAATGGGGCTGGGGAAATATAACCCCTCTGAAATTATAGACAAACCTATGGATGCAATGACTGACCATCCATAAAAATAAATACATGTAGCCTCTAAACATGGTTAAAACTATAATTGTATTATTATGTTTAACAATCTCATACTTTGGGTTCTGATGGGTTATGACAGTTGAGCTAAGCTCATAAGGTATTTCTAGTTATATTCTTCAAGAATCAATAGCTATAATTAGTAATTTAAAAGTAAAAAAAAAATGGATGTACCAATGGCAGATTGACCCTTTTAAACTGGTTTACTCTTTAGAACTCAGTGTTTGTTTGTTTATAAACAATGTGATTCTAAACAAACACTGTATAGCTTCACAACATTGTTAAGGGCTAGATTGAATCAGATCGCATTTGTCCACTATGCACGTTTTAAAGGCAATGTTCCCGCATTCTCAGAGATCACGTTCACGGTAAAAGCTGCATTATCTCGGCTCAATTGGATATTACTTTTACATTCTGCATTGTCCAAATCAGCAATCGGCTTGAATCCTGGCCTAAAAACATCCTTTCATGGATGGTCAGTCCTTGCATCCATAGCGCCATCTGTGAATTTGAGTGGTTGCATTTCTCCAGCCCCATTCCTCAGCTGTTTACCAAAATAAGTGATGGGATGGATGTTTTGATGTTTGAATTATGGACTGCAGCTTTAAGATTGGTGTAAAACTCAGGAAACCATTGACAGACAGTTCGTGGAAACACCCATGTGGTCATTGCCTGGTAAGGTAAACAATGGGCCACATTTCATTATGAGCCTAAAAGGAACACTCCCATTCAGTGTTACACGGA
>NW_027014784.1:0-12790 GCF_036934945.1 Oncorhynchus masou masou | reverse complement strand
CTATATCCGGTAGCTCGGGAGGGAGGCAGGGCCTATATCCTGAGCTAGGAGGGCAGGGCCTATATCCTGTGCTGGGAGGGAGCAGGGCCTATATCCTGTGCTGGGAGGAGCAGGGCCTATATCTGTGCTGCTGGGAGGAGCAGGGCCTATATCCTGTGCTGGGAGGGAGCAGGGCCTATATCCTGTGCTGGAGGAGCAGGGCCTATATCCTGGTGCTGGGAGGGAGCAGGGCCTATATCCTGAGCTGGGAGGGAGCAGGGCCTATATCCTGTGCTGGGAGGGAGCAGGGCCTATATCCTGATGCTGGGAGAGGAGCAGGGCCTATATCCTGAGCTGGGAGGGAGCAGGGCCTATATCCTGAGCTGGGGAGGAGCAGGGCTGCTCTCATGAGATGGAGGGAGCAGGGCCTATATCCTGTGCTGGGAGGGAGCAGGGCCTATATCTGAATGCTGGGAGGGAGCAGGGCCTATATCCTGAACTGGGAGAGGAGCAGGGCCTATATCCATATGATGGGAGGGAGCAGGGCCTATATCCTGAACTGGGAGGGAGCAGGGCCTATATCCTGTGCTGGGAGGGAGCAGGGCCTATATCCTGTGTTGGGAGGGAGCAGGGCCTATATCATGTGCTGGGAGGGAGCAGGGCCTATATCCTGAGCTGGGAGGGAGCAGGGCCTATATCCGGTGCTGGGAAGGGAGCAGGGCCTATATCCTGAACTGGGAAGGAGCAGGGCCTATATCTGTGCTGGGAGGGGCAGGGCCTATATCCTGTGCTGGGAGGGAGCAGGGCCTATATCTGTGCAGGGAGAGGGGAGCAGGGCCTATATCCTGAGCTGGGAGGGAGCAGGGCCCCTGCTATTATGCTGGGTTTGAGCAGGGCCTGTGTCCTATGCTGGGAGGTGAGCAGGGCCTATATCCTGTGCTGGGAGGGAGCAGGGCCTATATCCATGTGCTGGGAGGGAGCAGGGCCTATATCATGTGCTGGGAGGGAGCAGGGCCTATATCCTGAACTGGGAGGGAGCAGGGCCTATATCCTATGCTGGGAGGGAGCAGGGCCTAAATCCTATGCTGGGGAGGGAGCAGGGCCTATATCCTGAACTGGGGAGGGAGCAGGGCCTATATCTGTGCTGGGAGGGAGCAGGGCCTATATCCATGTGTTGGGAGGGAGCAGGGCCTATATCATGTGCTGGGAGGGAGCAGGGCCTATATCCTGTGCTGGGAGGGAGCAGGGCCTATATCCTGTGTTGGGAGGGAGCAGGGCCTATATCCTGATGCTGGGAGGGAGCAGGGCCTATATCCTGTGTTGGGAGGAGCAGGGCCTATATCCTGAGCTGGGAGGGAGCAGGGCCTATATCCTGAAGCTCAGGGAGGAGCAGGGCCTATATCCTGAACTGGGAGGGAGCAGGGCCTATATCCTGAACTGGGAGGGAGCAGGGCCTATATCCTATGCTGGGAGGGAGCAGGGCCTATATCCTGTGCTGGGAGGGAGCAGGGCCTATATCCTGAGCTGGGAGGGAGCAGGGCCTATATCCTGTGCTGGGAGGGAGCAGGGCCTATATCCTGTGCTGGGAGGGAGCAGGGCCTATATCCTGTGCTGGGAGGGAGCAGGGCCTATAGCCTGTGCTGGGAGGGAGCAGGGCCTATATCCTGTGTAGGGAGCAGGGCCTATATCCTATGCTGGGAGGGAGCAGGGCCTATATCCTGTGCTGGGAGGGAGCAGGGCCTATATCCTGAGCTGGGAGGGAGCAGGGCCTATATCCTGAGACTGGGAGGGAGCAGGGCCTATATCCTGTGTTGGGAGGGAGCAGGGCCTATATCCTGAACTGGGAGGGAGCAGGGCCTATATCCTGAACTGGGAGGGAGCAGGGCCTATATCATATGATGGGAGGGAGCAGGGCCTATATCCTGAACTGGGAGGGAGCAGGGCCTATATCCTGTGCTGGGAGGGAGCAGGGCCTATATCCTGAGCTGGGAGGGAGCAGGGCCTATATCCTGAACTGGGAGGGAGCAGGGCCTATATCCTGAACTGGGAGGGAGCAGGGCCTATATCCTGAACTGGGAGGGAGCAGGGCCTATATCCTGAACTGGGAGGGAGCAGGGCCTATATCCTGAACTGGGAGGGAGCAGGGCCTATATCATATGATGGGAGGAGCAGGGCCTATATCATATGATGGGAGGGAGCAGGGCCTATATCCTGAACTGGGAGGGAGCAGGGCCTATATCCTGTGACTGGGAGGAGAGCAGGGCCTATATCCGGAGCTGGGAGGGAGCAGGGCCTATATCCTGTGCTGGGAGTGGAGCAGGGCCTATATCCTGAGCTGGGAGGGAGCAGGGCCTATATCCTGTGCTGGGAGGGAGCAGGGCCTATATCCTGAACTGGGAGGGAGCAGGGCCTATATCCTGTGTTGGGAGGGAGCAGGGCCTATATCCTGAACTGGGAGGGAGCAGGGGCCTATATCCTGAACTGGGAGGGAGCAGGGCCTATATCCTGAACTGGGAGGGAGCAGGGCCTATATCCTGTGCTGGGAGGGAGCAGGGCCTATATCCTATGCTGGGAGGGAGCAGGGCCTATATCCTGAGCTGGGAGGGAGCAGGGCCTATATCCTGTGCTGGGAGGGAGCAGGGCCTATATCCTGAACTGGGAGGGAGCAGGGCCTATATCCTGAACTGGGAGGGAGCAGGGCCTATATCCTGTGCTGGGAGGGAGCAGGGCCTATATCCTGTGCTGGGAGGGAGCAGGGCCTATATCCTGTGCTGGGAGGGAGCAGGGCCTATATCCTGTGCTGGGAGGGAGCAGGGCCTATATCATATGATGGGAGGGAGCAGGGCCTATATCCTGTGCTGGGAGGGAGCAGGGCCTATATCCTGTGCTGGGAGGGCAGGGCCTATATCCTGTGCTGGGAGGGAGCAGGGCCTATATCCTGTGCTGGGAGGGAGCAGGGCCTATATCCTGTGCTGGGAGGGAGCAGGGCCTATATCATGTGCTGGGAGGGAACAGGGCCTATATCATGTGCTGGGAGGGAGCAGGGCCTATATCCTGTGCTGGGAGGGAGCAGGGCCTATATCATGTGCTGGGAGGGAGCAGGGCCTATATCATATGATGGGAGGGAGCAGGGCCTATATCATATGATGGGAGGGAGCAGGGCCTATATCCTGAACTGGGAGGGAGCAGGGCCTATATCCTGTGCTGGGAGGGAGCAGGGCCTATATCCTGTGTTGGGGAGGGAGCAGGGCCTATATCATGTGCTGGGAGGGAGCAGGGCCTATATCCTGAACTGGGAGGGAGCAGGGCCTATATCCGGTGCTGGGAGGGAGCAGGGCCTATATCCTGAACTGGGAGGGAACAGGGCCTATATCATGTGCTGGGAGGGAGCAGGGCCTATATCCTGTGCTGGGAGGGAGCAGGGCCTATATCATGTGCTGGGAGGGAGCAGGGCCTATATCCTGAGCTGGGAGGGAGCAGGGCCTATACTCCTATGCTGGAGTTTGAGCAGGGCCTATATCCTATGCTGGGTTTGAGCAGGGCCTATATCCTATGCTGGGAGGGAGCAGGGCCTATATCCTATGCTGGGTTTGAGCAGAGGCCTATATCCTATGCTGGGAGGGAGCAGGGCCTATATCCTGTGCTGGGAGGGAGCAGGGCCTATATCATGTGCTGGGAGGGAGCAGGGCCTATATCCTGAACTGGGAGGGAGCAGGGCCTATATCCTATGCTGGGAGGGAGCAGGGCTAAATCCTATGCTGGGAGGGAGCAGGGCCTATATCCTGAACTGGGAGGGAGCAGGGCCTATATCCTGTGCTGGGAGGGAGCAGGGCCTATATCCTGTGTTGGGAGGGAGCAGGGCCTATATCCGGTGCTGGGAGGGAGCAGGGCCTATATCCTGTGCTGGGAGGGAGCAGGGCCTATATCCTGTGTTGGGGAGGGAGCAGGGCCTATATCCTGATGCTGGGGAGGGAGCAGGGCCTATATCCTGTGTTGGGAGGGAGCAGGGGCCTATATCCTGAGCTGGGAGGGAGCAGGGCCTATATCCTGAACTTCGGGAGGAGCAGGGCCTATATCCTGAACTGGGAGGGAGCAGGGCCTATATCCTGAACTGGGAGGGAGCAGGGCCTATATCCTATGCTGGGAGGGAGCAGGGCCTATATCCTGTGCTGGGAGGGAGCAGGGCCTATATCCTGAACTGGGAGGGAGCAGGGCCTATATCCTGTGCTGGGGAGGAGCAGGGCCTATATCCTGTGTTGGGAGGGAGCAGGGCCTATATCCGGTGCTGGGAGGGAGCAGGGCCTATATCCTGTGCTGGGAGGGAGCAGGGCCTATATCCTGTGTTGGGAGAGGAGCAGGGCCTATATCCTATGCTGGGAGGAGCAGGGCCTATATCCTGTGTTGGGAGGGAGCAGGGCCTATATCCTGAGCTGGGAGGAGCAGGGCCTATATCCTGAACTGGGAGGGAGCAGGGCCTATATCCTGAACTGGGAGGGAGCAGGGCCTATATCCTGAACTGGGAGGGAGCAGGGCCTATATCCTGAACTGGGAGGGAGCAGGGCCTATATCCTATGCTGGGAGGGAGCAGGGCCTATATCCTGAACTGGGAGGGAGCAGGGCCTATATCTGTGCTGGGGGAGCGGGCTATATCCTGAACTGGGAGGAGCAGGGCCTATATCCTGAACTGGGAGGGAGCAGGGCCTATATCCTGAACTGGGAGGGAGCAGGGCCTATATCCTGAACTGGGAGGGAGCAGGGCCTATATCCTGAACTGGGAGGGAGCAGGGCCTATATCCTGAACTGGGAGGGAGCAGGGCCTATATCCTGAGCTGGGAGGGAGCAGGGCCTATATCATATGATGGGAGGGAGCAGGGCCTATATCCTGTGCTGGGAGGGAGCAGGGCCTATATCCTGAGCTGGGAGGGAGCAGGGCCTATATCCTGAGCTGGGAGGGAGCAGGGCCTATATCCTGAACTGGGAGGGAGCAGGGCCTATATCCTGTGCTGGGAGGGAGCAGGGCCTATATCCTGAGCTGGGAGGGAGCAGGGCCTATATCCTGTGTTGGGAGGGAGCAGGGCCTATATCCTGAACTGGGAGGGAGCAGGGCCTATATCCTGAACTGGGAGGGAGCAGGGCCTATATCCTGAACTGGGAGGGAGCAGGGCCTATATCCGGTGCTGGGAGGGAGCAGGGCCTAAATCCTATGCTGGGAGGGAGCAGGGCCTATATCCTGAACTGGGAGGGAGCAGGGCCTATATCCTGAGCTGGGAGGGAGCAGGGCCTATATCCTGAACTGGGAGGGAGCAGGGCCTATATCCTGAACTGGGAGGGAGCAGGGCCTATATCCTGTGCTGGGAGGGAGCAGGGCCTATATCCTGAGCTGGGAGGGAGCAGGGCCTATATCCTGTGCTGGGAGGGAGCAGGGCCTATATCCTGTGCTGGGAGGGAGCAGGGCCTATATCATATGATGGGAGGGAGCAGGGCCTATATCCTGTGCTGGGAGGGAGCAGGGCCTATATCCTGTGCTGGGAGGGAGCAGGGCCTATATCCTGAGCTGGGAGGGAGCAGGGCCTATATCCTGTGCTGGGAGGGAGCAGGGCCTATATCCTGTGCTGGGAGGGAGCAGGGCCTATATCCTGTGCTGGGAGGGAGCAGGGCCTATATCATGTGCTGGGAGGGAGCAGGGCCTATATCCTGTGCTGGGAGGGAGCAGGGCCTATATCATGTGCTGGGAGGGAGCAGGGCCTATATCCTGTGCTGGGAGGGAGCAGGGCCTATATCATATGATGGGAGGGAGCAGGGCCTATATCCTGAACTGGGAGGGAGCAGGGCCTATATCCTGTGCTGGGAGGGAGCAGGGCCTATATCCTGTGCTGGGAGGGAGCAGGGCCTATATCCTGTGCTGGGAGGGAGCAGGGCCTATATCCTGAACTGGGAGGGAGCAGGGCCTATATCCCGGTGCTGGGAGGGAGCAGGGCCTATATCCTGAACTGGGAGGGAGCAGGGCCTATATCATGTGCTGGGAGGGAGCAGGGCCTATATCCTGTGCTGGGAGGGAGCAGGGCCTATATCATGTGCTGGGAGGGAGCAGGGCCTATATCCTGATGCTGGGAGGGCAGGGCCTATATCCCCTAGGCGGGAGTTTGAGCAGGGCCTATATCCTATGCTGGGAGAGCAGGGCCTATATCATATGATGGAGGGAGCAGGGCCTATATCCTGAACTGGGAGGGAGCAGGGCCTATATCCTGATACTGGGGAGGAGCAGGGCCTATATCCTGATGCTGGGAGGGAGCAGGGCCTATATCCTGAACTGGGAGGGAGCAGGGCCTATATCCTGTGACTGGGAGGGAGCAGGGCCTATATCCTATGCTGGGAGGGAGCAGGGCCTATATCCTGTGCTGGGAGGGCAGGGCTATATCATGCTGAGGGGAGGGCCTATATGCAGGGCCTATATCCTGAGCTGGGAGGGAGCAGGGCCTATATCCCTGAACTGGGAGGGAGCAGGGCCTATATCCTGATACTGGGAGGGAGCAGGGCCTATATCCTGTGCTGGGAGGGAGCAGGGCCTATATCCTGTGCTGGGAGGGAGCAGGGCCTATATCCTGAACTGGGAGGGAGCAGGGCCTATATCCTGTGCTGGGAGGGAGCAGGGCCTATATCCTGTGACTGGGAGGGAGCAGGGCCTATATCCTGAGCTGGGAGGACTGGGCTATATCCTATGTGGAGGCAGGGCCTATATCCTGAACTGGGAGGGAGCAGGGCCTATATCCTGAACAACTGGGAGGGAGCAGGGCCTATATCCGGTGCTGGGAGGGAGCAGGGCCTATATCCTGAACTGGGAGGAGCAGGGCTATATCTGAGCTGGGAGGGAGCAGGGCCTATATCCGGAGCTGGGAGGAGCAGGGCCTATATCCTGGTGCTGGGAGGGAGCAGGGCCTATATCCTGTGCTGGGAGGGAGCAGGGCCTATATCCTGAGCTGGGAGGAGCAGGGCCTATATCCTGTGCTGGGAGGGAGCAGGGCCTATATCCTGAGCTGGGAGGAGCAGGGCCTGATCCCGGTGCTGGGAGGAGCAGGGCTATATCCTGAACTGGGAGGGGCAGGGCTATCAAGTGGGAGGCAGGGCCTATATCCTGAACTGGGAGGGAGCAGGGCCTATATCCTGTGCTGGGAGGGAGCAGGGCCTATATCCTGAACTGGGAGGGAGCAGGGCCTATATCTGAACTGGGAGGGAGCAGGGCCCTATATCCTGAACTGGGAGGGAGCAGGGCCTATATCCTGAACTGGGGAGGGAGCAGGGCCTATATCCTGAGCTGGGAGGGAGCAGGGCCTATATCCTGAACTGGAGGGAGCAGGGCCTATATCCTGAGCTGGGAGGAGCAGGGCCTATATCCCCTATGCTGGAGTTTGAGCAGGGCCTATATCCTATGCTGGGTTTGAGCAGGGCCTATATCCTATGCTGGGGAGGAGCAGGGCCTATATCCTATGCTGGGTTTGAGCAGGGCCTATATCCTATGCTGGGGAGGAGCAGGGCCTATATCCTGAGCTGGGAGGGAGCAGGGCCTATATCATGTGCTGGGAGGGAGCAGGGCCATATCCTGAGCTGCAGGAGGGAGCCAGGGCCCATATCCTGATGCTGGGAGGGAGCAGGGCCTAAATCCCTATGCTGGGAGGGAGCAGGGCCTATATCCCTGAACTGGGAGGGAGCAGGGCCTATATCCTGTGCTGGGAGGGAGCAGGGCCTATATCCTGTGTTGGGAGGGAGCAGGGCCTATATCCGGTGCTGGGAGGGAGCAGGGCCTGTATCCCCTGTGCTGGGAGGAGCAGGGCCTATATCCTGTGTTGGGAGGGAGCAGGGCCTATATCCTTGAACTGGGAGGGAGCAGGGCCCCTATATCCTGAACTGGGGAGGGAGCAGGGCCTATATCCTGAACTGGGAGGGAGCAGGGCCTATATCCTGTGCTGGGGAGGGAGCGGGGGCCTATATCCTGTGATGGGGAGGGAGCAGGGCCTATATCCGGATGCTGGGAGGGAGCAGGGCCTATATCCTGAACTGGGAGGAACGGGCCTATATCATATGATGGGAGGAGCAGGGCCTATATCCTGAGCTGGGAGGAGCAGGGCCTATATCCTGAACTGGGAGGGAGCAGGGCCTATATCCTGAGCTGGGAGGGAGCAGGGCCTATATCCCTGAACTGGGAGGGAGCAGGGCCTATATCCTGATGCTGGGAGGGAGCAGGGCCTATATCCTGAACTGGGAGGGAGCAGGGCCTATATCCATATAGACTGGGAGGGAGCAGGGCCTATATCCTGATGGGAGGGAGCAGGGCCTATATCCTGAACTGGGAGGGAGCAGGGCCTATATCCTGAACTGGGAGGGAGCAGGGCCTATATCCTGAACTGGGAGGGAGCAGGGCCTATATCCTGAACTGGGAGGGAGCAGGGCCTATATCCTATGATGGGAGGAGCAGGGCCTATATCATATGATGGGAGGGAGCAGGGCCTATATCCTGAACTGGGAGGGAGCAGGGCCTATATCTATGATGGGAGGGAGCAGGGCCTATATCCGGTGCTGGGAGGGAGCAGGGCCTATATCCTGAACTGGGAGGGAGCAGGGCCTATATCCTGATGCTGGGAGGGAGCAGGGCCTATATCCTGAACTGGGAGGGAGCAGGGCCCCTATATCCTGTGCTGGGAGGGAGCAGGGCCTATATCCTGAACTGGGAGGGAGCAGGGCCTATATCCTGAACTGGGAGGGAGCAGGGCCTATATCCTGTGCTGGGAGGGAGCAGGGCCTATATCCTATGACTGGGAGGGAGCAGGGCCTATATCCTGAACTGGGAGGAGCAGGGCCTATATCTGATGGGAGGAGCAGGCTATATCCGGGCTGGGAGGGAGCAGGGCCTATATCCTGAACTGGGAGGGAGCAGGGCCTATATCCTGAACTGGGAGGGTGGGAGGGAGCAGGGCCTATATCCTGTGCTGGGAGGGAGCAGGGCCTATATCCTGTGCTGGGAGGGAGCAGGGCCTATATCCTGGTGCTGGGAGGGAGCAGGGCCTATATCCTGTGCTGGGAGGGAGCAGGGCCTATATCCTGAGCTGGGAGGGGAGCAGGGCCTATATCCTATGCTGGGAGGGAGCAGGGCCTATGTGGCCTATATCTGAGCTGGGAGGGAGCAGGGCCTATATCCTGAACTGGGAGGGAGCAGGGCCTATATCCTGAACTGGGAGGGAGCAGGGCCTATATCCTGAACTGGGAGGGAGCAGGGCCTATATCCTGAACTGGGAGGGAGCAGGGCCTAAATCCTATGCTGGGAGGGAGCAGGGCCTATATCCTGAACTGGGAGGGAGCAGGGCCTATATCCTGTGCTGGGAGGGAGCAGGGCCTATATCCTGAACTGGGAGGGAGCAGGGCCTATATCCTGAACTGGGAGGGAGCAGGGCCTATATCCTGAACTGGGAGGGAGCAGGGCCTATATCCTGAACTGGGAGGGAGCAGGGCCTATATCCTGAACTGGGAGGGAGCAGGGCCTATATCCTATGCTGGGAGGGAGCAGGGCCTATATCATGATGCTGGGAGGGAGCAGGGCCTATATCCTGAACTGGGAGGGAGCAGGGCCTATATCCTATGCTGGGAGGGAGCAGGGCCTATCCTGCTGGGAGGAGCAGGGCCTATATCCTGTGCTGGGAGGGAGCAGGGCCTATATCCTGAACTGGGAGGGAGCAGGGCCTATATCCTATGCTGGGAGGGAGCAGGGCCTATATCCTGAACTGGGAGGGAGCAGGGCCTATATCCTGTGCTGGGAGGGAGCAGGGCCTATATCCTGAACTGGGAGGGAGCAGGGCCTATATCCTGTGCTGGGAGGGAGCAGGGCCTATATCCTGAACTGGGAGGGAGCAGGGCCTATATCCTGAACTGGGAGGGAGCAGGGCCTATATCCTGAACTGGGAGGGAGCAGGGCCTATATCCTGATGCTGGGAGGAGCAGGGCCTATATCCTGAACTGGGAGGGAGCAGGGCCTATATCCTGTGCTGGGAGGGAGCAGGGCCTATATCCTGAACTGGGAGGGAGCAGGGCCTATATCCTGTGCTGGGAGGGAGCAGGGCCTATATCCTGAACTGGGAGGGAGCAGGGCCTATATCCTGAACTGGGAGGAGCAGGGCCTATATCCTGAACTGGGAGGAGCAGGGCCTATATCCTATGCTGGGAGGGAGCAGGGCCTATATCCTGAGCTGGGAGGGAGCAGGGCCTATATCCTGTGCTGGGAGGGAGCAGGGCCTATATCCTGAACTGGGAGGGAGCAGGGCCTATATCCTGAACTGGGAGGGAGCAGGGCCTATATCCTGAACTGGGAGGGAGCAGGGCCTATATCTGCTGGAGGAGCAGGGCCTATATCCTGTGCTGGGAGGGAGCAGGGCCTATATCCTGAACTGGGAGGGAGCAGGGCCTATATCCTATGCTGGGAGGGAGCAGGGCCTATATCCTGATGCTGGGAGGGAGCAGGGCCTATATCCTGAACTGGGAGGGAGCAGGGCCTATATCCTGAACTGGGAGGGAGCTGCTGGGAGGAGCAGGGCCTATATCCTGAACTGGGAGGGAGCAGGGCCTATATCCTGAACTGGGAGGGAGCAGGGCCTATATCCTGAACTGGGGAGGGAGCAGGGCCTATATCCTGAACTGGGGGAGCAGGCTATTCTGAACTGGGAGGAGCAGGGCCTATATCCTGAGCTGGGAGGGAGCAGGGCCTATATCCTGTGCTGGGAGGGGCAGGGCCTATATCCTGTGAACTGGGAGGGAGCAGGGCCTATATCCTATGCTGGGAGGAGCAGGGCCTATATCCTGAACTGGGAGGGAGCAGGGCCTATATCCTGTGCTGGGAGGGAGCAGGGCCTATATCCTGAACTGGGAGGAGCAGGGCCTATATCCTGTGCTGGGAGGGAGCAGGGCCTATATCCTGAACTGGGAGGGAGCAGGGCCTATATCCTGCTGGGAGGGAGCAGGGCCTATATCCTGTGCTGGGAGGGAGCAGGGCCTATATCCTGTGCTGGGAGGAGCAGGGCCTATATCCTGAGCTGGGAGGAGCAGGGCTATGTCCTGATGCTGGGAGGGAGCAGGGCCTATATCCTGTGACTGGGGAGGGAGCAGGGCCTATATCCTGAGCTGGGAGGGAGCAGGGCCTATATCCTGAACTGGGAGGGAGCAGGGCCTATATCCTGCTGGGAGGAGCAGGCCTATATCCTATGCTGGGAGGGAGCAGGGCCTATATCCTGAACTGGGAGGGAGCAGGGCCTATATCCTATGCTGGGAGGGGAGCAGGGCCTATATCCTGAGCTGGGGAGGGAGCAGGGCCTATATCCTGTGCTGGGAGGGCAGGGCCTATATCCTGAACTGGGAGGAGCAGGGCTCTATATCCTGAACTGGGAGGGAGCAGGGCCTATATCCTATGCTGGGAGGGAGCAGGGCCTATATCCTGAACTGGGAGGGGAGCAGGGCCTATATCCTGAGCTGGGAGGGAGCAGGGCCTATATCCTGAACTGGGAGGAGCAGAGGCCCTATATCCTGATACTGGGGAGGGAGCAGGGCCTATATCCTGATGCTGGGAAGGGAGCAGGGCCTATGTCCTGAACTGGGAGGGAGCAGGGCCTATATCCTGAACTGGGAGGGAGCAGGGCCTATATCCTATGCTGCGGGAGGGGCAGGGCCTATATCCTATGCTGGGAGGGAGCAGGGCCTATATCCTGAACTGGGAGGAGCAGGGCCTATATCATGAGAGCAGCCTATATCCGTGCTGGGAGAGGAGCGGGCCCAGCTGAGGGGAGCAGGGCCTATATCCTGTGCTGGGAGGGAGCAGGGCCTATATCCTGAACTGGGGAGGAGCAGGGCCTATATCCTATGCTGGGAGGGAGCAGGGCCTATATCCTATGCCGGGAGGGAGCAGGGCCTATATCCTGATGCTGGGAGGAGCAGGGCCTATATCCTGATGGGAGCAGGGCCTATATCCTGAACTGGGAGGGAGCAGGGCCTATATCCTATGCTGGGAGGGGCAGAGCCTTATATCCTGAGCTGGGAGGGAGCAGGGCCTATATCCTGTGCTGGGAGGGAGCTGGGGGCCTATATCCTGAGCTGGGAGGAGCAGGGCCTACATCCTGTGTTGGGAGGGAGCAGGGCCTATATCCTGAACTGGGAGGGGGGCAGGGGCCTATATCCTGGAGCTGGGGAGGGAGCAGGGCCTATATCCTGAGCTGGGAGGGCAGACCTGCTCTCATCCTGGGCCTGGGGAGGCAGGGCCTGTCCTGAGCTGGGGAGGGAGCAGGGCCTATATCCTATGCTGGGGAGGGAGCAGGGCCTATATCCTGGGCTAGGGAGGAGCAGGGCCTATATCCTGATGCTGGGAGAGGAGCAGGGCCTATATCATATGATGGGGAGGGAGCAGGGCCTATATCCTGAGCTGGGAGGGAGCAGGGCCTATATCCTGATCAGCTGGGAGGGGAGCAGGGCCTATATCCGGTGCTGGGGAGGGAGCAGGGCCTATATCCTGTGCTGGGAGGAGCAGGCCTATACATGAGGAGCAGGCTATACTATGGGGGAGCAGGCTATATCCTATGCTGGAGGAGCAGGGCCTATATCTATGCTGGGTGGCCTATCCTGTGCTGGGAGGAGCAGGTGGGAGGCAGGTCATTGAGTGGAGGAGCAGGGCCTATATCCTATGCTGGGAGGGAGCAGGCATATCGGAGAGGGCCTATATCCGAGCTGGGAGGAGCAGGGCCTATATCCTGTGCTGGGAGGGAGCAGGGCCTATATCCTATGCTGG
>NW_027014783.1:0-12793 GCF_036934945.1 Oncorhynchus masou masou | reverse complement strand
ACAAGGTGGAAGCAAACGAGACGACAGCTTGCTTCTGGCATCAAAAACACAAACAAGAATCAGACACTGAAAGTAGCAGGAACAGAGAAAGAAATAGAGACCTAATCAGAGGGGGAAGAGAGAACAGGTGGGGAAAGAGAGAATGAGCTAGTTAGGAGAAATGTAGAACAGCTGAGGGATGAGAGACAGAGAAGGTAACCTAAAAAGACCAGCAGAGAGAGAGAATGAAGAGAAAGGACAGGAACAGACATAACAAGACATGACAGTACCCCCCCCCACTTCACCGAGCGCCTCCTGGCGCACTCGAGGAGGAAACCTGGCGGCAACGGAGGAAATCATCATCAGCGAACGGTCCAGCACGTCCCGAGAGGGAACCCAACCTCTCCTCAGGACCGTACCCCTCCCAATCCACTAGGTACTGATGACCACGGCCCCGAGGGCGCATGTCCAAAATCTTACGAACCCTGTAGATGGGTGCGCCGACAAGGATGGGGGGGGAGGGACGAGCGGGGATGCCAAGAACGGGCTTAAACACAGGAGACATGGAAGACGGGTGAACGCCGACGAAGATAGCGCTGGAGAAGAAGTCGCACTGCCACAGGATTAATGACCTGGGAAATACGGAACGGACCAATGAACCGCGGGGCCAACTTGCGAGAAGCTGTCCTAAGGGGAAGGTTCTGAGTGGAGAGCCATAATTTCTGACCGCAACAATATCTAGGACTCTTGGTCCTACGCTATTAGCGGGCCTCACAGTCTGCGCCTTATTACGGCAAAGTGCCGACCTGACCCCTTCCAGGTGCGCCGCAACGCTGGGACAAAAGCCTGAGCGGAGGGGACGCAGGACTCGGGGCGAGCTGAGATGAGAACAGCGGAGGCTGGTACCCGAGGCTACACTGAAAAGGGGATAGACCGGGTAGCAGACGAGGGAAGCGAGTTGTGGGCGTACTCCTGCCCAGGGGAGCTGTTCTGACCAAGACGCAGGGTTACGAAAAGAAAGACTGCGTAAAATGCGTACCAACAGTCTGATTGGCCCGTTGGGCTTCTGACCGTTAGACTGGGGATGAAAGCCGGACGAGAGACTAGACGGAAGCCCCAATCAAACGGCAAAACTCCCTCCAAAATTGAGACGTGAACTGCGGGCCTCTGTCGGAAAACGACGCCAGACGGAAGGCCATGAATTCGGGAAAACATTCTCGATAATGATCTGAGCCGTCCTTAGCAGAAGGGAGCTTATCGAGAGGAATGAAATGAGCCGCCTTAGAGAATCTATCGACAACCGTAAGAATAACTGTCTTCCCCGCTGATGAAGGCAGTCCGGGTGATAAAATCTAAAGCGATGTGAGACCACGGTCGAGAGGGAATGGGAAGCGGTCTGAGACGGCCGGCAGGAGGAGAGTTCCCAGGATTTAGTCTGCGCGCAGACCGAACAAGCGCGACAAATCGACGCGCGTCACGTTCCCGAAGTGTGGGCCACCAGAAACGCTGGCTAATGGAAGCGAAGCGCATCAAGGCCGGGTGGCCGGCTAACTTGGCAGAGTGGGCCCACTGAAGAACGGCCGGACGAGTAGGAACGGGAACCACAGAAGGTTCCTAGGGCAAGCTCGCGGCGACGGAGTGTGAGAGCGAGTGCTTGTTTTACCTGCCTCTCATTCCCCAGACAGTCAACCCGACAACACGCCCTCAGGGAGAATCCCATCGGGGTCGGTGGAGACCACAGAAGAACTGAAGAGACGAGATAAAGCATCAGGTTTGGTGTTTTTGAGCCCGGACGATAAGAAATAACAAACTCAAACGAGCGAAAACAGAGCCCAACGAGCCTGACGCGCATTAAGTCGTTTTGGCTGAACGGATGTACTCAAGGGGTTCCTATGGTCAGTCCAAACGACAAAGGAACGGTCGCCCTCCAACCACTGTCGCCATTCGCCTAGGGCTAAGCGGATGGCGAGCAGTTCGCGATTACCAACATCATAGTTACGTTCTGGACGGCGATAAGCGTATGAGAGAAAAACGCGCAAGGATGGACCTTGCCGTCAGAGAGAGCGCTGAGAAAGAATGGCTCCCACGCCCACCTCTGACGCTGGGCCAACCTCAACAACAAACTGTCTAGAGATGTCAGGTGTAACAAGAATAGGTGCGGATGTAAAAACGATTCTTAAGAAGATCAAAAGCTCCCTGGGCTGAAACGGACCACTTAAAGCACGTCTTAACAGAAGTAAGGGCTGTGAGAGGAGCTGCCACCTGACCGAAATTACGGATGAAACGACGGTAGAAATTAGCGAAGCCCAGAAAGCGCTGCAGCTAGACGCGTGACTTAGGAACGGGCCAAACAAAAACAGCCTGACCTTAGCGGATCCATCTTAATGCCTCAGCGGAAATAACGGAACCGAGAAAAGGGACAGAGGCGGCATGAAAAGTGCACTTCTCAGCCTTCACATAAAGACAGTTCTCCAAAAGGCGCTGGAGGACGTGCCGCACGTGCTGAACATGAATCGAGAGAGACGGTGAAAAATCAGGATATCATCCATGTAAACGAAAACAAAAATGTTCAGCATGTCTCTCAGGACGCCGTTAACTAGTGCCTGAAAGACAGCTGGAGCGTTAACGAGGCCGAAAGGAAGAACCCGGTATTCAAAGTGCCCTAACGGAGTGTTAAACGCCAGCCTTTCCACTGCCCCTCCCTGATGCGCACGAGATGGTAGGCTATTTAAGGTCCACTTGGTGAAAACCTGCCCTGCAGGATCTCGAAGGCTGAAGACATAAGAGGAAGCGGATAACGATTCTTAACTGTTATGTCATTCAGCTCGATAATCCACGCATGGGCGCAGGGACCCGTCCTTCTTCTGAACAAAAGAACCCGCGCCGGCGGGGGAGGAGGAGGAGACTATGGTACCGGCGTCGAGCGAAACCGACAAATAATCCTCGAGAGCCTTACGTTCGGGAGCCGACAGAGAGTATAATCTACCCGGGGGGAGAAGTTCGGAAGAGATCAATACTACAGTCATACGACCGGGGTGGAGGGGAGAGAAGTGGCCTTGGAACGACTGAACACCGTGCGCAGATCGTGATACTCCTCCGGCACCCCTGTCAAATCGCCAGGCTCCTCCTGTGAAGAAGAGACAGAGGAAACAGGAGGGATAGCAGACATTAAACAGGTTACATGACAAGAAACATTCCAGGATAGGATAGTATTACTAGACCAATTAATAGAAGGGTTATGGCGCACTAGCCAGGGATGACCCAAAACAACAGGTGTAAAAGGTGAACGAAAAATTAAAAAGAAATGGTTTCGCTATGATTACCAGAGACAGTGAGGGTTAAAGGCAGCGTCTCACGCTGAATCTTGGGGAGAGAACTACCATCTAAAGCGAACAAGGCCCTGGGCTCCCCTAACTGTCTGAGAGGAATGTCATGTTCCCGAGCCCAGGTCTCGTCCATAAAACAGCCCTCCGCCCCAGAGTCTATCAAGGCACTGCAGGAAGCAGATGAACCGGGCCAGCGGAGATGGACCGGAAAGGTAGTGCGTGATCCAGAAGGAGAGGCCTGAGTAGTTGCGCTCACCAGTAGCCCTCCTCTTACTGATGAGCTCTGGCCTTTTACTGGACATGAGGTGACAAAATGACCAGCGGAGCCGCAGTAGAGACAGAGGCGATTGGTGATTCTCCGTTCCCTCTCCTTGGCCGAGATGCGAATACCCCCCAGCTGCATAGGCTCAGCATCCGAGCCGGCGGAGGAGGGTGGCAGTGATGCGGCAGGTGGCAGTGATGTGGAGAGGGGAGCAACGGAGAACGTGGAGCTCCTTTCCACGAGCTCGGCGACGAAGATCAAACCGTCGCTCTATGCGAATAGCGAGAGCTATTAAGGAGTCCAGACTGGAAGGAACCTCCCGGGAGAGGATCTCATCCTTAACCTCGACGTGGAGACCCTCCAGAAAACGAGCGAGCAAAGCCGGCTCTGCTCCAGTCACTAGAGGCAGCGAGAGTGCGAAACTCAATAGAATAATCCGTTATGGATCTATTCCCCTGACATAGGGAAGACAGGGCCCTGGAAGCCTCCTCGCCAAAAACAGAACGGTCAAAAACCCGTATCATCTCCTCCTTAAAGTCCTGATACTGGTTAATACACTCAGCCCTCGCTCCCAGACTGCCGTGCCCCACTCACGCGCCCGTCCGGTAAGGAGAGAAATGACGTAGGCGATGGCTGCGCTCCTGGAGTAAGTGTTGGGCTGAGAGAGAACACCACATCACACTGAGGAGGAATGAGCGGCACTCAGTGGGCTCCCAGAGTAACACGGCGTATTGTTGATCCTGGGCCCGGAGACCCGGAAACCCTGGAAGTGGGCGGATCGAGGTGGGAGTTGGTGAACCCGTCTTGTGAGGTCGGAGACTTGACGGCCAGGTCTCAACGGCATGTTGAGCAGCAGACAATTCCTCCTCGTGTCTGCCTAGCATCGCTCCCTGGATCTCGACGGCGGAGTGAAAAGGTCCGGAGCCGCTGGGTCCATTCTTGGTCTGATTCTTCTGTTATGAACTTGAGTGAAGACCCAAACGCGGTTTTAACAGAAAACAGAGTTCTTTAATAAAAACAGGAATGGCATAAATCCTCTTCCAACGTAGTCAATGGAACAAAAGAACGTAGTATAATGCAGGCTGTAACCTGCCATGCAGACCCAGGACAGGACAAGGTGGAAGCAAACGAGACGACAGCTTGCTTCTGGCATCAAAAAACACAAACAAGAATCAGACACTGAAAGTAGCAGGAACAGAGAAAGAAATAGAGACCTAATCAGAGGGGAAGAGAGAACAGGTGGGGAAAGAGAGAATGAGCTAGTTAGGAGAAATGTAGAACAGCTGAGGGATGAGAGACAGAGAAGGTAACCTAAAAAGACCAGCAGAGAGAGAGAATGAAGAGAAAGGACAGGAACAGACATAACAAGACATGACACAAATATCTAATTTTAATAGATTTTAAACTCAGGCTGTAATACAACAAAATGTGGAAAAAGTCAAGGTGTGTGAATACTTTCTGAAGGCAAAGTATTATTCAGTTTCAAGTTTATTAGTTGTATGAACAGGAAGGTCGATATTGCAATGCAAAATATCAGCCCAGAGTTTCTACATCAGTGCATCCCTCACTAACTAATAGCAGATAGCAATTATCTATAAATGATAATGCACCTATAGTCTATATTTTTAAATAGCTGCCTTTCTTCTGGCCCAGATTGCTTTTGACAAACAAACGCCCTCCCAAAATGTAAGACCCCTCCATTAAATTTGAGCAATAATTGTTGCCCAATCCTGTTCTATGTGGTGTTGCAAAGACCTTTACTAGTGAAGGGCATTTCAAGTCTTATCTGCTTGCATTTCCATTCTGGTTCGTTCACCTAAAAGAGCCAGCTCTGAACAGTCCTTCGTCCAGTAGCCATGAGTGTGTGGAAGAGACATGGTAGGACCTTGGACTGGCCTCTGCCTGGGGCCTCCAAATCATTAAGTCCGCCTCTGGTTCTGAGCAGCAGTTACTGTGCATAATGCTACTGTAAATAATGGATAATCCCTAGTCAGTTCTGAGGCTGGGGCGGGGGCTCGGGCAGGGGGAGCTGGAAAGGTGAGGTGGGGAGGATCCAGCTGAGCTGGGACCCCAAGGCAGGGTTGGGGTGAACTTCAAAAGCCTACAATTTAGGCTTCCTGTCACTCACTGAGAGAGAGAGAGCCTTGGAAGCCCAGCAAGAGGGACAGGACTACTTTCTGCTTACGTCCCTCAATCATATTGCCTGTCTGATTTGTGATGTATTGAAAACAGTAAGTGATATCCTTACGTGTGTATATGTTGTCCCAAAAATAGTGGCTTTCCAAATTCCTCATCACTGACAACTGTCAACGAAGGACCGTCTTTGCATGTGTTGCATGAGAAACATTCATCGGCTTGTCATGCATCTATGCCAGTGTGTTTGTGAGCACGACTGGGCACAACCAACAGGTGCTTTCAACCCCAGACAGCAAAACATCTTATATTCAGCGGTTGTCAAGCTTCAGTTCAATTTTCAAAATGCAAAGACACGCATGCATCACAGGGTCATATAGTTCACCGTTTTAATTGTATTACACCCCTACTCTAATAATGTAAGTGTTCAGTTCTCTTCTCCTGTTGTTTCTGGGAAGGCAGAGTGCCCCTCTACACCTATACACTCTTAGAAAAAAAATTGCTACCTAGAATCTAAAAAGGTTCTTTGACTGTCCCCATAGGAGAACCCTTTGAAAATACCTTTTTTGTTCCTGGTATAACCTTTTTGTGTTCCATGTAGAACCCTTTCGAGGGTTCTACATGGAACCCAATAGGTTTCTACCTGGAACCAAATAGGGTGCTCTTATGGGGACAACTGAAGAACCCTTTTGGAACCCTTTTTTCTAAGAGTGTAGGACAAGTGCATACTGATCACAGGTTCAATACGGAACGCATTGCCAATCTGAACAAGACATTTTGGTGGTTTGGTTCGCAATAGGCAAAATGTAACAAAGGAATGTCCTTAATTTCTCACCCCATGTCTCTCTTTCCATTATACCCGCCTCCTGAATCGAGCTGCACTGTGCTCTCTACAAGTGCATTGTTTGACCCTGACCTTAAAGTGGAACAGACACTGTTTTAACTACTTTGCAGCGATGAAACAAAGAGAGAGTCATAATATTGGTCTAAAATATCAAATCTACAGTTTATGCTTCAAAATCAATGTATACCGGTTTTAAAAATAGTTTCTATTTGACTCAAAATTCCATTAAGTAGAGTAAAGCGTTATTGGCGCTCTGTAGATTATGAATTACTTTATAAATTCACAGTGTTGGGTAGCAGTGTAGTACATGTAGTTTAATTAGTAATGAAACATAATTTTTCAGTATTTTGGTGTTAGTTGAACTAAATACAAATCTTGGTAGTGTTTTCACTTGTTCATTACTTTTTTTGCCATGTAGGGGTGTAGCTAACTACTTTTCTTTGCAAAAATAAAATATGGTTGAAGTAGGCAAGAATGTCCTTTCTTTTCAGCATCAGACCTGCCTAATTCTCACCTGAAACATCCTTTTTGTGTTTAAAAGGATTAATGACACATTCTGTTAACATCTGACTACAGAGGGATCTATTCTTACCATTTGTATTCAATGACATTTCAGATTAAGATATGATAATTCTTCACAAAGTAGTTTGGATGTAGTGAACTACTTTTTCAAAGTAGCTTCAGTGAAGTAAACTATATATTTCTGAAGGGTAGCATTTGTGTAGCTTAACTTCTTCCAGTGTGAAGCAATTGGTAGCTTGGCAAACTATATTTTCACAGTATCTTCCCCAACACTGCAAATTCATATATTCATACCATGAAATTTGCACACAAGGATAATATATATTGCATCATTAGATACAGTTTAAACCTCACAACATTTATGGGCTCTGTTGCTTCACCCCTGCCAACACTTCTCTTAATGATGGTAAAATTCTAATGTTTAATTGGTTGGCTTTATGTTATGGTCTTAACACCTGGGGTTGGACAGAGATATTGTCTCTCAGCGATGAGCAGCAATTAGGAGTAGACACAGGCATAATGAAGCCAGTTCCTTTGTGTCTCCAGCACAGAAATAGGCCCTAGTGTGTGGATAGAGTTGAAGCTGGAGCTGGCATTCTCCTCCTTGGCTTTGGCGTTGGCATGCGCTGTCGGGCCGCGCTGTCGTGCTGTTTGCTCAAGCTGTCAGAAAATACGCCCTGCCCACACTTTGGAGTGCACGAAAGGATCCATGTGCAATTAAATACACCCCCCCTCTCTCTCTCCCTCCCTGTTCCCCCTCTCCTTCCCTTTTTCTCTCTCCCTCTTTCTCTCTCCCTCTTTAATACCATGATGCTAATTGACTTTGTTCCATCTGTCAGTGAAAGCTGACATCACAGGGTTTTGGCTGAGACCCCAGGGTTTGTTTGAAGCCCCTGGTACCCTATTGTGTAGAAGGCTGTAACTGGATCATTACTGTGGTGATTGTACAGCAATCCACTATACATATCATCGCATTCACAGAAAAAAACAGGGCAATTGGTGGAATTGGATTCTGGCTCTTGCTACCTTTTCAGGTACAAGGATTCTCTTTGGAGAGACTCAACCCGGTTGCATCTTTGTTTCACAAATGGATCATGTCCTCTAAATAAGCCATGTGGATTACGTGCTCACATGGCATGACCCATGTTCTACTAACCCTTCTCACATGCCCAGAAAGCCTAGAAAGGGCTCATTATAGAACAGTCTATATGAGCAATGAGGCTGTGTATATAGAGTGTTAGATTGTGATTTTAGTCAGGTAACCAGCTACGTAAGTCGAGCATAAGCAGTTATTAAAGAGGCGTGCAAAGAAGAGTTAACTTCAACACATTTGTCTTAGGCAAAACCTGAGATGTTCAAACGTGCAACTTAAAATGGAAAGAATGACAGAGTGTAAACATTCTGAGACAGGCCATGGCTGAAGACCATGAAAGGCAACTGTTGCTGGAGCTCGTCTGTGTGTTTTTCTTTCTGCTGCTACACCAAAGCTACAGCAGCTGAAGACAGTATGGCTTGAGTTAGCAGGAGCTCAGTACTGTGTTCCCATCATATCATGTGTTCTATTTCAGGAGCTATATAGCATGAGTCATACTTGAGAGTTGAGACACTTGAGAAGAAGTCAACATGCTTCCTTGTCAGAATCATGAGTCATATTTTAGAGGGTGTCCATATTTACTTGACGAGTTTGCATGTTAGTTTGGTCTGTAATTCCAACTTGTTTCAAGCAGACCACCATAATCCCCGTGCCCAAGAACTCCAAGGTAACCTGCCTAAATGACTATCGCCCCGTAGCACTCACATCTATAGCAATGAAATACTTTGAAAGGCTGGTCATGGCTCACATCAACACCATCATCCCAGAGACCCTGGACCCACTCCACACTGCCCTCATCCACATGGAAAAAAGGAATACATACCAAGTTTAGGACCCTGGAACTGAACACCTCCCTCTGCAACTGAATCTTGGATTGTGACATGGTAATGTTGAACCCAAGATCAGAGAATGAACCAGACCAGGAAATGGCGACTTGAGAAAACGTAAAGACTTGACTTGGAAAAAATAGAGAACGGAAAAATTCAGGAAAATCAAAAACCAAAACAATAAACACTAATACTCAAAAACTACACAGGGAAGACATACAGGAAACTGGCCAGCTATTGTCGGTCTTTCAACGTAGCTAGCCAGCTAGCCCCCGAATAGCAGCACTGTAGTAACTATTACAGTACAACGGTTTGTTTTGTTTGATCGTAGCTAGCTAGCTACATAGCCGTCTTTGTATCTAAGTCAATTGTGTAGCCTAGAGCGATTTTCTAGGTTAGCTGGCCAGCTATTGTCGTTCTCTTAACGTAGCTAGCCAGCTAGCCCCCGAATAGCAGCACTGTAGTAATTATTACAGTACAACGGTTTGTTTTTGTTTGATCGTAGCTAGCTAGCTACATAGCCGATCTTTGTATCTAAGTCAATTGTTTAGCCTAGAGCGATTTTCTAGGTTAGCTACACGCAGCCACTACCAGCTAGCCTACTCCAGCAGTACTGTACCATTTCAATCATTTTAGTCTATAAGATTCTTGCTACGTAAGTTTAACTTTCTGAACATTCGAGACGTGTAGTCCACTTGTCATTCCAATCTCCTTTGCATTAGCGTAGCCTCTTCTGTACCCTGTCAACTATGTGTCTATCTATCCCTGTTCTCTCCTCTCTGCACAGACCATACAAACGCCCACACCGCGTGGCCGCGCAACCTAATCTGGTGGTCCCAGCGCACGACCCACGTGGAGTTCCTGGTCTCCGGTAGCCTCTGGAACTGCCGATCTGCGGCCAACAAGGCAGAGTTCATCTCAGCTCTATGCCTCCTCCAGTCCCTCGACTTCCTGGCACTGACGGAAACATGGATCACCACAGATAACACTGCTACTCCTACTGCTCTCTCTTCGTCCGCCCACGTGTTCTCGCACACCCCGAGAGCTTCTGGTCAGCGGGTGGTGGCAATCGGGATCCTCATCTCTCCCAAGTGGTCATTCTCTCTCTCTCCCTTACCCATCTATCTATCACTCCTTTGAATTCCATGCTGTCACAGTTACCAGCCCTTCAAGCTTAACATCCTTATCATTTATCGCCCTCCAGGTTCCTCGGAGAATTCATCAATGAGCTTGATGCCTTGATAAGCTCCTTTCCTGAGGACGGCTCACCTCTCACAGTCCTGGGCTTTTACTTTAACTCCCCACGTCTACCTTTGACTCATTCCTCTCTGCCTCCTTCTTTCCACTCCTCTCCTCTTTGACCTCACCCTCTCACCTTCCCCCTACTCACAAGGCAGGCAATACGCCCGACCTCATCTTTACTAGATGCTGTTCTTCCACTAACCTCATTGCAACTCCCCTCCAAGTCTCCGACCACACCTTGTATCCTTTTCCCTCTCGCTCTCATCCAACACTTCCCACACTGCCCCTACTCGGATGGTATCGCGCCGTCCCAACCTTCGCTCTCTCTCCCCCGCTACTCTCCTTCCATCCTATCATCTCTTCCCTCTGCTCATACCTTCTCCAACCTTTCTCCTGAGTCTGCCTCCTCAACCCTCCTCTCTTCCCTTTCTGCATCCTTTGACTCTCTATGTCCCCTATCCTCCAGGCCGGCTCGGTCCTCCCCTCCCGCTCCGTGGCTCGATGACTCATTGCGAGCTCACAGAACAGAGCTCCGGCAGCCGGCGGAAATGGAGGAAAACTCGCCTCCCTGCGGACCTGGCATCCTTTCACTCCCTCCTCTCTACATTTTCCTCCTCTGTCTCTGCTAAAGCCACTTTCTACCACTCTAAATTCCAAGCATCTGCCTCTAACCCTAGGAAGCTCTTTGCCACCTTCTCCTCCCTCCTGAATCCTCCTCCCCCTCCCCCCCTCCTCCTCTCTGCAGATGACTTCGTCAACCATTTTGAAAAGAAGGTCGACTGACATCCGATCCTCGTTTGCTAAGTCAAACGACACCGCTGGTTCTGCTCACACTGCCCTACCCTGTGCTCTGACCTCTTTCTCCCTCTCTCTCCAGATGAAATCTCGCTTCAGACGGCCGGCCGCCCAACAACCTGCCCGCTTGACCCTATCCCTCCTCTCTTCTCCAGACCATCTCCGGGGACCTTCTCCCTTACCTCACCTCGCTCATCAACTCATCCCTGACCGCTGGCTACGTCCCTTCCGTCTTCAAGAGAGCGAGAGTTGCACCCCTTCTGAAAAAAACCTACACTCGATCCCTCCGATGTCAACAACTACAGACCAGTATCCCTTCTTTCTTTTCTCTCCAAAACTCTTGAACGTGCCGTCCTTGGCCAGCTCTCCCACTATCTCTCTCAGAATGACCTTCTTGATCCAAATCAGTCAGGTTTCAAGACTAGTCATTCAACTGAGACTGCTCTTCTCTGTATCACGGAGGCGCTCCGCACTGCTAAAGCTAACTCTCTCTCCTCTGCTCATCCTTCTAGACCTATCGGCTGCCTTCGATACTGTGAACCATCAGATCCTCCTCTCCACCCCTCTCCGAGTTGGGCATCTCCGGCGCGGCCCACGCTGGATTGCGTCCTACCTGACAGGTCGCTCCTACCAGGTGGCGTGGCGAGAATCTGTCTCCTCGCCACGCGCTCTCACCACTGGTGTCCCCCAGGGCTCTGTTCTAGGCCCTCTACTATTCTCGCTATACACCAAGTCACTTGGCTCTGTCATAACCTCACATGGTCTCTCCTATCATTGCTATGCAGACGACACACAATTAATCTTCTCCTTTCCCCCTTCTGATGACCAGGTGGCGAATCGCATCTCTGCATGTCTGGCAGACATATCAGTGTGGATGACGGATCACCACCTCAAGCTGAACCTCGGCAAGACGGAGCTGCTCTTCCTCCCGGGAAGGACTGCCCGTTCCATGACCTCGCCATCACGGTTGACAACTCCGTTGTGTCGTCCTCCCAGAGCTAAGAACCTTGGCGTGATCCTGGACAACACCCTGTCGTTCTCAACCAACATCATGGCGGTGGCCCGTTCCTGTAGGTTCATGCTCTACAACATCCGCAGAGTACGACCCTGCCTCACACAGGAAGCGGCGCAGGTCTTAATCCAGGCACTTGTCATCTCCCGTCTGGATTACTGCAACTCGCTGTTGGCTGGGCTCCCTGCCTGTGCCATTAAACCCCTACAACTCATCCAGAACGCCGCAGCCCGTCTGGTGTTCAACCTTCCCAAGTTCTCTCACGTCACCCCGCCTCCGCTCTCTCCACTGGCTTCCAGTTGAAGCCGCATCCGCTACAAGACCATGGTGCTTGCCACGGAGCTGTGAGGGGAACGGCACCGCAGTACCTCCAGGCTCTGATCAGGCCCTACACCCAAGCAAGGGCACTGCGTTCATCCACCTCTGGCCTGCTCGCCTCCCTACCATTGAGGAAGTACAGTTCCCGCTCAGCCCAGTCAAAACTGTTCGCTGCTCTGGCCCCCCAATGGTGGAACAAACTCCCTCACGACGCCAGGACAGCGGAGTCAATCACCACCTTCCGGAGACACCTGAAACCCCACCTCTTCAAGGAATACCTAGGATAAGATAAGTAATCCTTCTCACACCCCCCCCTTAATGATTTAGATGCACTATTGTAAAGTGGCTGTTCCACTGGATGTCAGAAGGTGAATTCACCAATTTGTAAGTCGCTCTGGATAAGAGCGTCTGCTAAATGACTTAAATGTAAATGTAAATGT
>NW_027014782.1:0-12794 GCF_036934945.1 Oncorhynchus masou masou | reverse complement strand
TTCCGAGGGCAGTTGGTCACTGTGGAGACAGTTGGGTGGTCATTCAGAGAACAGATTCCAAGGGCAGTTGGTCACCGTGGAGACAGTTGGGTGGTCATTCAGAGAACAGATTCCGAGGGCAGTTGGTCACCGTGGAGACAGTTAGGTGGTCATTCAGAGAACAGATTCCAAGGGCAGTTGGTCACCGTGGAGACAGTTGGGTGGTCATTCAGAGAACAGATTCCGAGGGCAGTTGGTCACCATGGAGACAGTTAGGTGGTCATTCAGAGAACAGAATCCGAGGGCAGTTGGTCACTGTGGAAACAGATGGGTGGTCATTCAGAGAACAGAATCCGAGGGCAGTTGGTCACCATGGAGACAGTTGATTTGTCATTTAGAGAACAGAATCCGAGGGCAGTTGGTCACCATGGAGACAGTTGATTTGTCATTTAGAGAACAGACGCCGACGGCAGAACGGAATGGTTGTAGTGTCAGAGCGTGCTACATCTCAGTCACACACACAGACTGTAGATCCAACGAGCATAGACTTTATTAAAACCATACCTACAGTTACAATCTGAAGAACTGAGGATATACTAAAGTTATTTTCACATAAAAACACATTTATAAGACAGAGACAGATTAAAAGTGAAATGCTACATATGATAAGAGGATTGAGAGTATGTGATATCGATGAGAATACAGAGCTTTTGATCCATCTGCAGAGCGGTAGACCCTTCCTGATTCCTGACCAGTGGGTCACAGTCAGTCACACTAGCGTTGTGAAACCATTCTCACCGCTGTGCCCGCGGTTAGTTTGTACTGAATTGAAAGAGAACATGAGCTCACCAGATCCATGCTGGTTGAACCAGACTACAGTCAAACAATGACTGCTCCACGTCATCACATAGTTAGGGGTCTAAATGATAGACACAGTTCTGGCTGAAATGTGTTTATTCTGTTTATACCAGACAGACGATCCGTCTTAACAAAACAGGAAACAGATCAGTTCTTTCATTGGACAAAAACAGATATGAGGGCCAGTGGGAGGAGGGGGGGGGCTGGCTGGATTGGTTGGTTGGTTGGTTGAGTGAGTGGATGGGTTGGTTGGGTGGGGGGGGGGTTAAGACCTAGAAGTGGGAGTAATGATGTCACTACAATAAGTAAACTTGGACACACACACACACACATCACTGTCCTCCCTCTAGTCTAGTGGAACCAACTTAATGTCTAGTGGAACCAACTTAATGTCTAGTGATGGTCATGGTTGTCTAACAGTTTACCTACATACATGACCATATTTCTAAATGGACAGAGTCCCCCCTTAACTTCCTATATGCTGCTCCCTCTGCTGGAGAAATAAATAATTACAGTCTAAAACATGGAGGGAGAACACCGTGGGAGAGGTGATGTGAGCACTCTACAGATGGGGGAGTCTTTAAGAGAGAAGGGGACACGGGTGAGGCTGACGAGATGAGGGTACAGGTGGGGGAGAGTTCACAACAGGGAGCGAGAGGGACGGTTCGAGGAGGGGACAGGGTTGATGTGGGACATACAGGGACAGTGACTGCTGGATTGTCGGTGAAGATCATCCCATTATCTCCAGGCCTCTCAGAGACAAAGAGTAACAGTCTGTACTCAGTCAGTCTGTACTCAGTCAGTCTGTACTCAGTCAGTCTGTACTCAGTCAGTCTGTACTCAGTCAGTCTATACTCAGTCAGTCTGTACTCAGTCAGTCTGTACTCAGTCAGTCTGTTCCAGTAACAGTCTATACTCAGTCAGTCTGTACTCAATCAGTCTGTACTCAATCAGTCTGTACTCAATCAGTCTGTACTCAATCAGTCTGTACTCGGTCAGTCTGTACTCGGTCAGTCTGTACTCGGTCAGTCTGTACTCGGTCAGTCTGTACTCGGTCAGTCTGTACTCGGTCATACTGTACTCGGTCAGTCTGTACTCGGTCAGTCTGTACTCAGTCAGTCTATACTCAGTCAGTCTATACTCAGTCAGTCTGTACTCAGTCAGTCTATACTCAGTCAGTCTATACTCAGTCAGTCTGTTCCAGTAACAGTCTATACTCAGTCAGTCTGTACTCAGTCAGTCTGTACTCAGTCAGTCTGTACTCAGTCAGTCTGTACTCAGTCAGTCTGTACTCAGTCTGTACTCAGTCAGTCTGTTCCAGTAACAGTCTATACTCAGTCAGTCTGTACTCAGTCAGTCTGTTCCAGTAACAGTCTATACTCAGTCAGTCTGTACTCAGTCAGTCTGTACTCAGTCAGTCTGTACTCAGTCAGTCTGTACTCAGTCAGTCTGTTCCAGTAACAGTCTATACTCAGTCAGTCTGTACTCAGTCAGTCTGTTCCAGTAACAGTCTATACTCAGTCAGTCTGTACTCAGTCAGTCTGTACTCAGTCAGTCTATACTCAGTCAGTCTATACTCAGTCAGTCTGTACTCAGTCAGTCTGTACTCAGTCAGTCTGTACTCAGTCAGTCTGTACTCAGTCAGTCTGTACTCAGTCAGTCTGTACTCAGTCAGTCTGTACTCAGTCAGTCTGTACTCAGTCAGTCTGTTCCAGTAACAGTCTATACTCAGTCAGTCTATACTCAGTCAGTCTGTACTCAGTCAGTCTGTACTCAGTCAGTCTGTACTCAGTCAGTCTATACTCAGTCAGTCTGTACTCAGTCAGTCTATACTCAGTCAGTCTATACTCAGTCAGTCTGTACTCAGTCAGTCTGTACTCAGTCAGTCTGTACTCAGTCAGTCTGTTCCAGTGACAGTCTGTACTCAGTCAGTCTGTACTCAGTCAGTCTGTACTCAGTCAGTCTGTACTCAGTCAGTCTGTTCCAGTGACAGTCTGTACTCAGTCAGTCTATACTCAGTCAGTCTATACTCAGTCAGTCTGTACTCAGTCAGTCTGTACTCAGTCAGTCTGTACTCAGTCAGTCTGTACTCAGTCAGTCTGTTCCAGTGACAGTCTGTACTCAGTCAGTCTATACTCAGTCAGTCTATACTCAGTCAGTCTGTACTCAGTCAGTCTGTACTCAGTCAGTCTGTACTCAGTCAGTCTGTACTCAGTCAGTCTATACTCAGTCAGTCTGTTCCAGTGACAGTCTATACTCAGTCAGTCTTTGTTCTCAGCCTCTCAGTCCATACCAGGAGCTTCTTACAGGTCCCAGGGTGCACTGCAGTCCTAAAAGGCACTGTGGTAACAGAGTCTCTCTCTCCTCATGACACACCTGCTGCCCCTGCTTAGAGGTCCAGCTCATAGGCACAGGTGTGTGTGTGTGTGGGGGGGGGTCGTTGTTACTGGAATGTTCTGAAGACTTGTGGGTTCTACGGCTGGTGGTCTATCCCCTATGGAACATACACAGACAATTAGATAACTGCACACACACTCTGACACACGTAGGAACTTTAGATAATGTCTCACCTTGTCTGGCCCCATTGTCAGACATCTCTAAAGAGCTGAGAGAGGGAGAGAGAGAGAGAGAGAGAGAGGGGGATAGAGAGAGAGAGAGAGAGAGAGAGAGAGAGAGAGAGAGAGAGAGGGATAGAGAGAGAGGGATTGAGAGAGAAAGGGATAGAGAGAGAGGGATTGAGAGAGAAAGGGATAGAGAGAGAGGAATTGAGGGAGGAAAAGGAGAGAGGGAGAGAAAGAGGGGGAGTAGAGAGAGCGAGGGGGTGGAGAGAGAGAGGGGGTAGAGAGAGAGAGAGAGGGTGGAGAGAGAGAGAGAGAGAGAGAGGGTGGAAAGAGAGAGAGAGAGAGAAGGGGGTAGAGAGAGGGATTAATTCATTCAGACTGGCTGACATGAACTCTGTCATGTGTAATGGTGAGTGCTAACAGTCATGTCTAACACAGTCAGTGTTCTGTATGGATTCAACATCCTGTGCTCACATTCAACAAGGACACAGACAAGCTTACGGCACGAAGAGACAACACAACAATATATGATCACTATACCCAACACACACACCATCCAGCTGATAAGGAAAAAAAGCCCCATGCACAATTGTAGACTCCTGTGTGTGTGTGTGTGTGTGTGTGTGTGTGTGTGTGTGTGTGTGTGTGTGTGTGTGTGTGTGTGTGTGTGTGTGTGTGTGTGTGTGTGTGTAGGGATTGCGATGAGCGTAATCAGGGTTAATCAGAGTCCAGAGGTTATCCATCCTGACCACATGATCGACTCCGCCCCCCTCCTGACCACACACGCACTGCATCATGGGACTCAGGACAGGGCTTGGAGTGGCTGTGTCAGCATGGAGGTCTCTCATAGGCCCACGACTGTGGATTGGCCCCTGTGATTGGAGGATTGACTCACGCCAAGCGGGTCGGCGGTGAAAGCTGCAACGCTGTTCCGCATCTCATTCTCGCTGCCGCGCAACGGAATCAACGCCACATTACCATGACGCGTATCCGCCGGCAACGCACGGGTCACACGTGTTTGTACTGCATCCGCTGGCCACACGTTACCATCATACTGAGAGGGGGTGGGGGGGGCAGAGAGAGAGAGAGAGAGAGAAAGAACAGCGAGAGACAAAGATAAAGAGAGAAGTGAGAGAGAGAGAGAGAGAGAGAGAAAAAGAACAGCGAGAGACAAAGAAAGAGAGAGAGAGAAGTGAGAGAGGGAAAGAACAGCGAGAGACAAAGAGAAAGAAAGAACAGCGAGAGACAAAGAGAAAGAGAGAGAAGTGAGAGAGAGAGAGAGAAAGAACAGCGAGAGACAAAGAGAAAGCGAGAGAAAGAACAGCAAGAGACAAAGAGAAAGAGAGAGAGAAGTGAGAGAGAGCAAATTATACTCTGACCTTAATTCAGAAATAATCATAATAACCAGTGTGACAGACAGAACAGTGGATCATAATAACCAGTGTGACAGACAGAACAGTGGATCATAATAACCAGTGTGACAGACAGAACAGTGAATCATAATAACCAGTGTGACAGACAGAACAGTGAATCATAATAACCAGTGTGACAGACAGAACAGTGGATCATAATAACCAGTGTGACAGACAGAACAGTGGATCATAATAACCAGTGTGACAGACAGAACAGTGGATCATAATAACCAGTGTGACAGACAGAACAGTGAATCATAATAACCAGTGTGACAGACAGAACAGTGAATCATAATAACCAGTGTGACAGACAGAACAGTGGATCATAATAACCAGTGTGACAGACAGAACAGTGTGACAGACAGAACAGTGAATCATAATAACCAGTGTGACAGACAGAAGAGTGAATCATAATAACCAGTGTGACAGACAGAACAGTGGATCATAATAACCAGTGTGACAGACAGAACAGTGTGACAGACAGAACAGTGGATCATAACCAGTGTGACAGACAGAACAGTGGATCATAATAACCAGTGTGACAGACAGAACAGTGGATCATAATAACCAGTGTGACAGACAGAACAGTGGATCATAATAACCAGTGTGACAGACAGAACAGTGTGACAGACAGAACAGTGAATCATAATAACCAGTGTGACAGACAGAACAGTGAATCATAATAACCAGTGTGACAGACAGAACAGTGGATCATAATAACCAGTGTGACAGACAGAACAGTGGATCATAATAACCAGTGTGACAGACAGAACAGTGAATCATAATAACCAGTGTGACAGACAGAACAGTGAATCATAATAACCAGTGTGACAGACAGAACAGTGGATCATAATAACCAGTGTGACAGACAGAACAGTGTGACAGACAGAACAGTGAATCATAATAACCAGTGTGACAGACAGAAGAGTGAATCATAATAACCAGTGTGACAGACAGAACAGTGGATCATAATAACCAGTGTGACAGACAGAACAGTGTGACAGACAGAACAGTGGATCATAATAACCAGTGTGACAGACAGAACAGTGGATCATAATAACCAGTGTGACAGACAGAACAGTGGATCATAATAACCAGTGTGACAGACAGAACAGTGGATCATAATAACCAGTGTGACAGACAGAACAGTGTGACAGACAGAACAGTGAATCATAATAACCAGTGTGACAGACAGAACAGTGGATCATAATAACCAGTGTGACAGACAGAACAGTGAATCATAATAACCAGTGTGACAGACAGAACAGTGGATCATAATAACCAGTGTGACAGACAGAACAGTGAATCATAATAACCAGTGTGACAGACAGAACAGTGGATCATAATAACCAGTGTGACAGACAGAACAGTGGATCATAATAACCAGTGTGACAGACAGAACAGTGGATCATAATAACCAGTGTGACAGACAGAACAGTGAATCATAATAACCAGTGTGACAGACAGAACAGTGAATCATAATAACCAGTGTGACAGACAGAACAGTGAATCATAATAACCAGTATGACAGACAGAACAGTGAATCATAATAACCAGTGTGACAGTATGTGTCCTCTCACCTGGATAGTAAGGAAGGTAGAGAACCACTCCCTCATCTCTGTCTGAGTGTCACAACACAGATACCTACAGAGGGAGAGGAGAGTGAGACAGGAGAAAGAGAGAGTGAGACAGGAGAAAGAGAGAGGAGTGAAATAAAGAAAGAAAGGAAGGAGAGCGAAAGGAGAGAGAGAAAGAAAGAAAGAAAGAAAGAAAGAAAGAAAGAAAGAAAAAAGAAAGAAAGAAAGAAAGAAAGAAAGAAAGAAAGAAAGAAAGAAAGAAAGAAAGAAAGAAAGAAAGAAAGAAAGAAAGAAAGAAAGAAGAAAGAAAGAAAGAAAGAAAGGAGAGAGAGAGAGAGAGAACAGATGAGCTCCCATGATTTTTAGCATGTTTTCAGGAAGGACATACAGTATACTACCCTTCTACAACATAACCTTCATTCCAAATCAAAACTTCTGGCCTACAACCTGATTTTGGATGGAATGACCTGAAGGATTCCTACTACCAAAAGAATCTTAAAAAGCTATTTCACAGTAAAATGTTCTGTCAAACAAACAGAAAGCAGAAACACCATCCAACCTGGAACTGAGTGAGTCATGTTTAGGGTCTGAAGCAATTTTTTTATTTTCAAAAGCCAAGAAGAAAGATATATTACAATGAAATATTTTACTTATAAGGACTGAATGCTAAATTAATGATACCAAGCTTGATAGACAGAATGGATACAACTTCAATTAGCATGGAGGTGTGAAGTGAGAGGTGTCAAAAACCCCTGAGCATAACAATGGCAGGAGAGTTTCACAGCCCCCCCCCCATCCCAAATGCAGAGGCTTGGCCCTCACACTGTTCAGAAGTAATTCAAATTCAGTACCAATTCAATTCAATTCAAGGGGCTTTATTGGCATGGGAAACATGTGTTAACATTGCCAAAGCAAGTGAGGTAGATAATATATCAAGTGAATATATAAAGGAAATAAATAATAAAAAAATTAACAGTAAACATTACACATACATAAGTTTCAAAACAATAAAGACATTACAAAATGTCATATTATATATACTGTGTTTTAACAATGTACAAATGGTAAAGGACACAAGATAAAAATAAACAAGCATAACATGGGCTTTGTATTTAAAATGTGTGTGGTTTTCACTGGTTGCCCTTTCCTCGTGGCAACAGGTCACAAATCTTGTTGCTGTGATGGCACACTGTGGAATTTCCAGTAAATATGGGAGTTTATCAAAATTGATTTGTTTTCTAATTCTTTGTGGATCTGTGGAATCTGAGGGAAATATATGTCTTTAATATGGTCATACATTGGGCAGGAGGTTAGGAAGTGCAGCTCAGTTTCCACCTCATTTGTGCAGTATACATGTAGCCTGTCTTTCTCTTGAGAGCCATGTCGTCTACGGCGGCCTTCTCAATAGTAAAGGGGGCTATGCTCACTGAGTCTGTACATAGTCAAAGCTTTCTCTTAATTTTGGGTCAGTCACAGTGGTCAGGTGATTCTGCCACTGTGTACTCTCTGTGTAGGGTCAGTCACAGTGGTCAGGGTATTCTGGGCCAGTACTCTCTTTGTAGGGCCAAATAGCATCAGTTTGCTCTGTTTTTTACTCTGTATGTAAAAATGATATGGCACAACAAGAGCACAAAATGAAGCTACTTATGGAAAATTGGTGAGTTGGTGGTTGAAGATATCCCTCTAGTGGTGTGGGGGCTGTGCTTGTGGCAAAGTGGGTGGGGTTATATCCTGCCTGTTTGGCCCTGTCCGGGGTGTCCTCGGACGGGGCCACAGTGTCTCCTGACCCCTCCTGTCTCAGCCTCCAGTATTTATGCTGCAGTAGTTTATGTGTCAGGGGGCAAGGGTCAGTTTGTTATATCTGGAGTACTTGTCCTGTCTTATCCGGTGTCCTGTGTGAATTTAAGTGTGCTCTCTCTAATTCTCTCTTTCTTTCTCTCTCAGAGGACCTGAGCCCTAGGACCATGCCTCAGGACTACCTGGCATGATGACTCCTTGCTGTCCTCAGTCCACCTGGCCGTGCTGCTGCTCCAGTTTCAACTGTTCTGCCTGCGGCTATGGAACCCTGACCTGTTCACCAGACGTGCCACCTTGTCCCCAGGACCTGCTGTTTTCAACTCTCTTTCTCTACCACACTTGCTGTCATTAACTCTGAATGATCGGCTATGAAAAGTCAACTGACATTTACTCCTGAGGTGGTGACTTGTTGCACCCTCTACAACCACTGTGATTATTATTATTTGACCATGCTGGTCATTTATGAACATCTTGGCCATGTTCTGTTATAATCTCCACCCGGCACAGCCAGAAGAGGACTGGCCACCCCTCATAGCCTGGTTCATCTCTAGGTTTCTTCCTAGGTTTTGGCCTTTCTAGGGAGTTTTTCCTAGCCACCGTGCTTCTACACCTGCATTGCTTGCTGTTTGGGGTTTTAGGTTGGGTTTCTGTACAGCACTTTGAGATATCAGCTGATGTACGAAGAGCTTTATAAATACATTTGATTTGATTTGAAAAATAAAAAAAACAACTCTGCATCTCTGCCCAGCCTGGTAAGAGGGGTCAAAAGGTTGTTCAGCATCCCAGTAGCTCTGTAAGAGGGGTCAAAAGGTTGTTTAGCATCCCCAGTAGCTCTGTAAGAGGGGTCAAAAGGTTGTTTAGCATCCCCAGTAGCTCTGTAAGAGGGGTCAAAAGGTTGTTTAGCATCCCCAGTAGCTCTGTAAGAGGGGTCAAAAGGTTGTTTAGCATCCCCAGTAGCTCTGTAAGAGGGGTCAAAAGGTTGTTCAGCATCCCCAGTAGCTCTGTAAGAGGGGTCAAAAGGTTGTTTAGCATCCCCAGTAGCTCTGTAAGAGGGGTCAAAAGGTTGTTCAGCATCCCCAGTAGCTCTGTAAGAGGGGTCAAAAGGTTGTTCAGCATCCCCAGTAGCTCTGTAAGAGGGGTCAAAAGGTTGTTCAGCATCCCCAGTAGCTCTGTAAGAGGGGTCAAAAGGTTGTTTAGCATCCCCAGTAGCTCTGTAAGAGGGGTCAAAAGGTTGTTCAGCATCCCCAGTAGCTCTGTAAGAGGGGTCAAAAGGTTGTTCAGCATCCCCAGTAGCTCTGTAAGAGGGGTCAAAAGGTTGTTCAGCATCCCCAGTAGCTCTGTAAGAGGGGTCAAAAGGTTGTTCAGCATCCCCAGTAGCTCTGTAAGAGGGGTCAAAAGGTTGTTTAGCATCCCCAGTAGCTCTGTAAGAGGGGTCAAAAGGTTGTTTAGCATCCCCAGTAGCTCTGTAAGAGGGGTCAAAAGGTTGTTCAGCATCCCCAGTAGCTCTGTAAGTGGGGTCAAAAGGTTGTTTAGCATCCCCAGTAGCTCTGTAAGAGGGGTCAAAAGGTTGTTTAGCATCCCCAGTTCTCTGTAAGAGGAGAGAGGATGTTATCCGCTGCTGGCCGGCTCTCCAGGCACCAACGCATGAGTCTGAAGCCATAGACTGGCCAAACTCTTGTTTCTAAAAATGAATTTGAAGGCATTAATAAGTCATTTTTCATTTCATTTGTATTTAATTTGATGTAAGTCACAGCCTAATCACAGCCTGTATATAGACTATAATGATTTAATACAAGGTAATGTTATTTAAATGCTGAGCTATTTATGTCCCTACCACCCTAGTGTATCACACTCGCTAATGCTTCACAAATGTTTTTTTTGTAGGCTCTAGCCTTGAAATATTTGAAATAATATAACCTAAATAATTCATTTCTGTTCCTTCTTAGTCTCCCTGTCTGGCTCCTGACCTATTTAGAGAGTTTATATGCTGTTTAATATGACATGTAGCCTATCTGAAATATGATGAGCGGTAGAAAAGGACTTGATGGAGAGATGCACAACCCTCCATGAGCGATGAGTGAGATTTCCAACTCTGCTCACATGCTCTACTCCTAACTTCCCTCTCTCACACACCCGCACAAGCTCACTAGGACACACACAGTGCCTGGCGATAGAACCCTGGGCGTCAACACTTTCTCTCCCCCACACTCTCCCTCTCTCCCTCTCTTTCTCTCCCTCTTTCTCTCCCTCTCCCTCTCTTTCTCTCCCTCTTTCTCTCTCCTCTCTCCCCTTTCTCTCCCTCTCTTTCACTCCCTCTTTCTCTCTCCCTCTCTCCCCCTTTCTCTCCCTCTCTCTCTCTTTCTCTCCCTCTCCGTCTCTTTCTCTCCCTCTCTCCCTCTCTTTCTCCCTCTCTTTCTCTCCCTCTCTTTCTCTCCCCCTCTTTCTCTCTCTCTCTTTCTCTCCCCCTCTTTCTCTGTCTCTCTCAACTGCGCGACTTTTCTGCCTGTTGTTGCTAATGGCTTGACCCAGCAGCACACAGGTGTGTGTGGGGAGGGGTGGGGAGGGGTGGCCTTTCCACTCATGATCTCTTAGTAAAAATATTTATCTTCAACTCAAACCTCTTTTTATTTATTTATCTGAAACATACAATATAGTTGCAGTGAAACCGCTCAACAACTACATCACACCAGTCATCCAACAGACTCCCATTCAGAGGGACACACAGAAGCATCCAGCATCCTGCTCAAGGGCACGTTGACAGATCTCCCACCAGGCCAAAAAACATGAACCCGAACCCTCCAAGATCCCCCCACAGTTCCCCAATAGCTGTCCCTCAACCATCCGAGACCCCTCCCCCCACTCCCACCCTCAACCATCCGAGACCACTCCCCCACTCCCACCCTCAACCATCCGAGACCCCTCCGCCCACTCCCACCCTCAACCATCCGAGACCACTCCCCCCACTCCCACCCTCAACCATCTGAGACCACTCCCACCCTCAACCATCCGAGACCACTCCCCCCACTCCCACCCTCAACCATCTGAGACCACTCCCACCCTCAACCATCCAAGACCACTCCCCCACTCCCACCCTCAGCCATCTGAGACCACTCCCCCCTCAACCATCTGAGACCACTCCCACACTCAACCATCCGAGACCACTCCCCCCACTCCCACCCTCAGCCATCTGAGACCACTCCCCCCACTCCCACCCTCAGCCATCTGAGACCACTCCCCCTCAACCATCCGAGACCACTCCCCCCACTCCCACCCTCAACCATCCGAGACCACTCCCCCACTCCCACCCTCAACCATCTGAGACCACTCCCCCTCAACCATCCGAGATCACTCCCCCCCACTCCCACCCTCAACCATCCGAGACCACTCCCACCCTCAACCTTACGAGACCACTCCCCCCACTCCCCCCCTCAACCATCCGAGATCACTCCCCCTCACTCTCAACCATCCGAGACCACTCCCACCCTCAACCATCCGAGACCACCCCCCCCACTCCCACCCTCAACCATCTGAGACCACTCCCCCCACTCCCACCCTCAACCATCCGAGACCACTCCCGAGACCACTCCCCCACTCCCACCCTCAACCATCCGAGACCCCTCACCCCACTCCCACCCTCAACCATCCGAGACCACTCCCCCACTCCCACCCTCAACCATCCGAGACCCCTCCCCCACTCCCACCCTCAACCATCCGAGACCCCTCCCCCCACTCCCACCCTCAACCATCCGAGACCCCTCCCCCACTCCCACCCTCAACCATCCGAGACCACTCCCCCAACTCCCACCCTCAACCATCCGAGACCACTCCCCAACTCCCACCCTCAACCATCTGAGACCACTCCCCCCTCAACCATCTGAGACCACTCTCACCCTCAACCTTCTGAGACCACTCCCCCCTCAACCATCCGAGACCACTCCCCCTCACACCATCCCGAGACCACTCCCCCCACTCCCACCCTCAACCATCTGAGACCACTCCCCCTCAAAATTCCCGAGACCACTCCCCCTCAACCATCCGAGACCCCCCCACTCCCACCCTCAACCATCCGAGACCACTCCCCCCACTCCCACCCTCAACCATCCGAGACCACTCCCACCCTCAACCATCCGAGACCACTCCCCCCACTCCCTCCCTCAACCATCCAAGATCCACTCCCACCCTCAACCATCCGAGACCACTCCCCCCCACTCCCACCATCAACCATCTGAGACCACTCCCCCCACTCCCACCCTCAACCATCCGAGACCACTCCAACCCTCAACCATCCAAGACCACTCCAACCCTCAACCATCCGAGACCACTCCAACCATCAACCATCCGAGACCACTCCAACCCTCAACCATCCGAGACCACTCCAACCCTCAACCATCCGAGACCACTCCCCCCCTCAACCATCTGAGACCACTCCAACCCTCAACCATCTGAGACCACTCCCCCCCTCAACCATCTGAGACCACTCCCCCCCTCAACCATCTGAGACCACTCCCCCCCTCAACCATCTGAGACCACTCCAACCCTCAACCATCTGAGACCACTCCCCCTCAACCATCTGAGACCACTCCAACCCTCAACCATCCGAGACCACTCCC
>NW_027014781.1:0-12796 GCF_036934945.1 Oncorhynchus masou masou | reverse complement strand
CTGTACTTCATCATTACATACTGTACTGTACTGTACTGTACTTCATCATTACATACTGTACTGTACTTCATCATTACATAATTTACTGTACTTCATCATTACATACTGTACTGTACTTCATCATTACATAATGTACTGTACTTCATCATTACATACTGTACTGTACTGTACTTCATCATTACATACTGTACTGTACTTCATCATTACATACTGTACTGTAATGTACTGTACTTCATCATTACATACTGTACTGTACTGTACTTCATCATTACATACTGTACTGTACTGTACTTCATCATTACATAATGTACTGTACTTCATCATTACATACTGTACTGTTGTCATGACTTCTGCCGAGGTTGGCTCTCCTGCCTGTTCAGGCGGTGCTCGGCGGTCGTCGTCACCGTCCTTCTAGCCACTACCGATCCCTTTTCGTGTGTCTGTTGGTTTTGTCTGATTGGTTTCACCTGTGTGTTGTTTAGTTAATTAGTGTCTGTATATGTAGTAGGTTGTCCGGCCCTTGTTTTGTGCGCGATTGTTGTTTGTATTCATGTCAGTCGGTGTAGTACTTGTGTTGTTATTCTCCGGTCTGTCTTTGATCCTGTGTTGGATTGTTCACCCTGTGTGTGTTGGGTTGACCGTGTTTTTTGTTCGCGGAGAATAAAACTGTCATATCCCTATCTGCACTCTGCGCCTGATTCCACCCACCTTGTTAAGACGTGACAACTGTACTGTACTTCATCATTACATACTGTACTGTACTGTACTGTACTTCATCATTACATACTGTACTGTACTTCATCATTACATACTGTACTGTACTTCATCATTACATACTGTACTGTACTGTACTGTACTTCATCATTACATACTGTACTGTACTTCATCATTACATACTGTACTGTACTGTACTGTACTGTACTTCATCATTACATACTGTACTGTACTGTACTTCATCATTACATACTGTACTGTACTCCATCATTACATACTGTACTGTACTGTACTTCGTCATTACATACTGTACTGTACTGTACTGTACTTCATCATTACATACTGTACTGTACTTCATCATTACATACTGTACTGTACTGTACTGTACTTCATCATTACATACTGTACTGTACTTCATCATTACATACTGTACTGTACTGTACTGTACTTCATCATTACATACTGTACTGTACTTCATCATTACATACTGTACTGTACTGTACTGTACTGTACTTCATCATTACATACTGTACTGTACTTCATCATTACATACTGTACTGTACTGTACTGTACTTCATCATTACATACTGTACTGTACTTCATCATTACATACTGTACTGTACTGTACTGTACTTCATCATTACATACTGTACTGTACTTCATCATTACATACTGTACTGTACTGTACTGCATCATTACATACTGTACTGTACTTCATCATTACATACTGTACTGTACTTCATCATTACATACTGGACTGTACTGTACTTCATCATTACATACTGTACTGTACTGTACTGTACTGTACTGTACTGTACTGTACTGTACTGTACTTCATCATTACATACTGTACTGTACTGTACTTCATCATTACATACTGTACTGTACTGTACTGTACTTCATCATTACATACTGTACTGTACTGTATTTACCCCCTTTTAAAACCATTAATTATGCTGGACTGTATGAGTCTCAAAATGGCTTGTTCGAAGGGTGACGTTGGTGCGACAATTACACAAAATATATATTTTCATCTGAATAACTTTATAGGTTTTTCTAAATAACTTTTCAACTTTTCAGCTATGAGTAGAGGGGATTATGATCATGATGGATTCATGTGTCTTGATTTAAATATATATATTTTAATATGTAAAGATATGGTAGTTCATTGAGTTTTCTTGCAGGCGGTATATGCATGTCTCTCCCTATTTCAACATATAAACCAGGTAAACCAACTCACAATAATTATTTGTTTGTTTTTACTGTATGTCTTTCTCCACATATTCAATGAAATGTCATCCAACAACAACAGGGATCTTTCATAACTAGGTAATAAGAGTGCCGTGTGTTGTTTCTGTTCAAAATGATCCCAGTGACTCGGCAGCCCTGTGTCTCAGACCCTGTGTCTCAGACCCTGTGTCTCATTGATACACCAGGCATGGAGAACAGACATTGTCCAATGGAAGCCATAAAATAGGATACAGTTGCTTTACATGAAAATCTAATAGGCAATTTACATTTAAATTTCCTCTGTCTCTGTTATGGGTGGATTTAAAAGAGCAAAGGGGATACTTTTTAAAACTCTGCACGGCCTCCATCCTCACCCTCCCCAACCCCCGGTGTTCCACAAGAGCTTTCATCCTCACCTTTAAGAGTAGCCAATCAGCCGGGTGGTTGGCACGGCACTATGGCGATGGCACCAAGGAAACCTGACGCCCCAAACAAAGGGGTCTTCATTAAAACATCACCAGCAGGAGAGCGAGAGAGAGAAGAGAGAGAGAGAGAGAGAGAGAGAGACCAAATTATCCTCTCTCTGCAACGTGTACCCAGATCAAACAGCAGGTACACAGCAAAGAGAAGAGCCTCATTCAAACCTGAGGACTCCGTCAGAGACTTGCCCCAACATTCAATGACGGTCATATTGAGTCAGGCCACAGATGAAGATGTGAGGTGGAGTGGGCGGATGACTTTTAGCTCTGAACACAGGGGGAGAGGAGAGCTCGGTTACCTGTTCAGCTGGCTGCCCAGAGATAGGTGTGCAGATAGGGTCTTTGATGGTGTCTGTGTCACAGCCCAATCAAAGGACAACAAAGCACTTTTTGCAATCTCATTGAATATCACCATTATTGATAATAGACAAACTTTCCCTATCAATGTATTATAACTCCAGTGTAGTGAGTATGGAGCCAGTATACTGTATTATAACTCTAGGGTAGTGAGTATGGAGCCAGTATACTGTATTATAACTCTAGGGTAGTGAGTATGGAGCCAGTATATGTATATAACACTAGGGTAGTGAGTATGGAGCCAGTATACTGTATTATAACACTAGGGTAGTGAGTATGGAGCCAGTATACTGTATTATAACTCTAGGGTAGTGGGTATGGAGCCAGTATACTGTATTATAACACTAGGGTAGTGAGTATGGAGCCAGTATACTGTATTATAGCACTAGGGTAGTGAGTATGGAGCCAGTATACTGTATAATAACACTAGGGTAGTGAGTATGGAGCCAGTATACTGTATATGTTACGACAAATGAGTGTGGAGGTGTGGAGTCAGGCGCAGAGAACAAAAGATGTGGGAAAAACACGCTTTAATGTCCAGGAAAAATAACATGAACAAAAGTAGGAAAACAAATGATCAGAAATAATAACGGACAGCGCGAAACCCAAAATACAAACAAAATTCACTCAAACACAGAACAAACCAACATACCCGCACGAAACAGAAGCGGGCTGAACAAACTATATATAACCCCACCCTAACAACCAAACAAGAAACAGGTGATACCAATCAGACAAAACCAAAGGAACACAGAACAACGGATCGGTGATAGCTAGTAGACCGCGACGACGACCGCTGAGCGCCACCCGAACAAGAAGGGGAGTCACCTTCGGTAATATTCGTAACAGTAAACTGTATTATAACTCTAGGGTAGTGAGTATGGAGCTAGTATACTGTATTATAACTCTAGGGTAGTGAGTATGGAGCCAGTATACTGTATAATAACACTAGGGTAGTGAGTATGGAGCCAGTATACTGTATATGTTACGACAAATGAGTGTGGAGGTGTGGAGTCAGGCGCAGAGAACAAAAGATGTGGGAAAAAACACGCTTTAATGTCCAGGAAAAATAACATGAACAAAAGTAGGAAAACAAATGATCAGAAATAATAACGGACAGCGCGAAACCCAAAATACAAACAAAATTCACTCAAACACAGAACAAACCAACATACCCCACGAAACAGAAGCGGGCTGAACAAACTATATATAACCCCACCCTAACAACCAAACAAGAAACAGGTGATACCAATCAGACAAAACCAAAGGAACACAGAACAACGGATCGGTGATAGCTAGTAGACCGGCGACGACGACCGCTGACGCCACCCGAACAAGAAGGGAGTCACCTTCGGTAATATTCGTAACAGTAAACTGTATTATAACTCTAGGGTAGTGAGTATGGAGCTAGTATACTGTATTATAACTCTAGGGTAGTGAGTATGGAGCCAGTATACTGTAGTATAACACCAGGGTGGTGAGTATGGAGCCAGTATACTGTATTATAACACTAGGGTAGTGGGTATGGAGCCAGTATACTGTATTATAACTCTAGGGTAGTGAGTATGGAGCCAATATACTGCATATAACACTAGGGTAGTGAGAATGGAGCCAGTATACTGTATTATAACACTAGGGTAGTGAGTATGGAGCCAGTATACTGTATTATAACTCTAGGGTAGTGAGTATGGAGCCAGTATATTGAAGAAGAGCAGAGTGCAGGACAGAAATGTGGACTGTCATAATAATGATAGAAGAGGTGTACAAACACTCCTGACAAACTGAATATCAATGGAAAAGACTCAATGTTGTTCACATTTATGTCTGTACTCTAGATGCACCATTAATACATCAGCAGCAAACAGAACTACTGTCACTGTCGAAATGTATTGCACTTAGGTATCTACACTGAACAAAAATATAAACACAACATTCATCCATTTCAAAGATGTTACTGAGTTACAGTTGATATCTGGAAATCAGTCAATTGAAATAAATAAATCTATGCATTTCAAATGACTGGGAAAGGGTAGGGGCATGGATAAGAAAACCACCATTTGCCTCATGCAGCACGACACAGCTCATTCGCATCGAGTTGATCAGACTGTTGATTGTGGCCTGTGGAATGTGGTCACACTCCTCTTCAATGGCTGTGTGAAGTTGCTGGATTTTGTTGGGAACTGGAACACGTTGTCATACACGTCGATCCAGAGTATTCCAAACATGGTCAACGGGCGACATGTCTGGAGAGTATGCAGGCCATTGAAGAACTTCCTGGAATTCTGTACAGATCCTTGCGACATGAGGCTGAAACATGAGGTGATGGCGACGGATAAATGGCATGACAATGGGCCTCAGGACCTTGTCAATGTATCGCTGTGCATTCAAATAGCCATCAATAAAATGAAATTGTGTTTGTTGTCCGTAGCTTATGCCTGCCTATACCATAACCCCACCCGCACCATGGAGTACTCTGTTCACAACATTGACATCAGCAAACCACTTCGCTAACTTGACTCCATATACGCTGTCTGCCATCTAGCCGGTACAATGCCCACTGAAGTAATTTACATTACCGATCTGCAGTCAGGTCAATATGCTGGTGAGGACGGCGAGCACGCAGATGAGCTTCCCTGAGACGGTTTCTGACAGTGTGTGCAGAAATTCTTTGGTTGTGCAAATACACAGTTTCATCTGCTGTCTCGCAGGTGAAGAAGCTGGATGTGGAGGTCCTGGGCCTGGTGTGGGTTAGAAGTGGTCTGCGGTTGTGAGGCCAGCTGGACGACTACCAAATTCCTAAACAACGTTGAAGGTTGGTTTATGGTAGAGAAATTAACATTAATTTCTCTTGGTAACAGCTCTGCTGGACATACTCTGCAGTCAGCACACACACCCCCTCAAAACATACATCTGTGGCGTTGTGTGACAAAACTGCACATTTACCCAGAGGAGGATAATGCAGGGAGATGATCCCACTGCTAATGTTTCCTAATGTTGTCTCTTCCTTCCCTGTTGTCTATCTGTTCTGGGATGGTCTGCCAAGGTGCTGCCTCTCCTGCAAGCACTGTACCAAAGGGCAACCTATCCCACATAGAACACTATGCTAAAAGTAGTGCACTATGGGGGTAATAGGTTACCCTTTTGGGACGCAGACGGAGAGTAAACACTGAGTGAGGGTGAGATCCTTCCATGTTTTTGGAGCCCCTGTTTCACTCAACTCTGGCTCAGGTGTCAAAATAAATCGATATGTTCAAAATGAGAACATCGACACAACATGTAGGCATTCAGTATTTATACAATTTCTAGTTACTCAATACATATGTTACGTTAGACATACAGGACGTTGTACCGTGGCAATTCACATGGTAGCTATCGGATACAAGCAAGAATGTTTACATCTCCATGTCATTGTATTACGTCACTGTATTATCAAGGATGCTATTGTGTTTCCCATCACATCTGCTCAATGTTACCTAGGCTAATTTGATGTGACATACTGTGCGTGACAGTTCATTCTCTCTCTCATATGTTTATACAGACCCAAGTTGCTTCCCAAATGACATCCTATTACCTTTGATGCCCACTACTTTGGAGCAGGACCTGACAGAGCTCTGGTCAAAGGTCAAAAGTAGATTACTATATGTAGAGAGAATAGGGTGCAATTGGGGGACCCAGGCCGCGTCTTTCCATGGAAGGTTGACTAAATCCTCATTGCCGAGGTAAACAGGGAACCATTCATGAGAGGATAAGTGTGTGAAGTTAATGGAGCAGGAATGCACTTTAACCTAAAGTATTCATGTGTACCCGAGTGGACCTGGGAGGGGAAGATGGGAGAAGCTTTAACGCAATCAATAAAACATGACTTTAACGCATATAGAATTATATACCTTAGGTGCATCGTACCTGTCACTCGGTTGCGTCATGCCATTGTTATAAACGTTCTCCAGACGCTCTCTACCTGCGACGCCGTAGTGGTGTCGTTGTGAATAACCTAGTCATTCTGGACTAAGGCTAACTACTGTTTAGTCTAAATTACACTAGAGTGCCTGGAAATATGATGACATTCCTAAAGTAGTCAAATACTTAGTAGGAAATAATTATGCCAGCATTATCATGTCATCAAATGTATTTTAAACACATGGCAATGTTGTCATTAGCTAGCAAAATTAACCAAAAATAGCTATCAATGCTGACGTTAGCTAGCTAAAATCTTTTGGCCTCCCCTCAATCTTAGCAAACATTAAACTGCATCTAAAGTCAATCTGGCAATATCAAAAGGTTTTCCTACTTGTTATTTGCCTCTTGAATGTCATTGTATTTCCAAGCCACTGTAATGCACCTTTGATGAAATCTTCACCAGAGCTCATTGACAATGCATTGAGTAGAATGCTTAGTCGGGCATAGTTCAAAACGAGCGTTCAAAACAATATTATTGTGATGAAACATGCAACCCAGGAATAGGAGTAATAAAGCACAAAATATCGGCCGCATAAATCCTACATAACAATATACAATACAAGTCAAAAGTTTGAACACACTTTCTCATTCAAGGGATTTTCTTCATTTTATTTTACTATTTTCTACATTGTAGAATACTAGTGAAACCATCAAATCTATGAAATAACACATGGATTAATGTAGTAACCAACATTTTTTTTTTACAAATCAAAATATATTTTATATTTGAGATTCTTCAAAGTAGCCACCCCTTTGCCTTGATGACAGCTTTGCACACTCTTGGCATTCTCAGCCAGCTTCACCTGGAATGCTTTTCCAACAGTCTTGAAGGAATTCCCACAAATGCAGAGCACTTATTGGCTGCTTTTCCTTCACTCTGCGGTCCAACTCATCCCAAACCATCTCAATTGGGTTGAGGTTGGGTTATTGTGGAGGCCAGGTCATCTGATGCTGTCAAGATTTGGCCAGGGTTGTTCCGGGTTTTGGTCACTAGATGCCCCCATTGTGCTTTTTGACCTTATGTTTTTTCCTTGTTCCCCATTATTATTTGCACCTGTGCCTCGTTTCCTCTGATTGTATTTAAACCCTTAGTTTCCTCAGTTCTGTGCTCTGTGTTTGTATGTTAGCACCCAGCCCTAGTGTTCTGTGTATTCTTGTCGATTCCCGGTGGATGCTCTTGTGGAATTCTGTTTTTGTTTTGAGGATCTCTTAAGGTTTTTTTTTGTGCTATTCCTACCATCTTTTGGATTGACTATTTTTGTATTGAAGGACTTCTCCTTTTACTTTATTAAATACACCGTCTTAAGTACTGCTGTGTCTGCCTCATCTTCTAGGTTCTGCTGATTATTCGTGGCTCAGTTGGTTAAGTGACTGTTTCTCACTCCGGAGACCCAGGTTCGTAACCGGGTCCTGACAGAAACACAGAGCCAAAATGAACCCAGAGGCAGCCAGTTCCCAGGATCTTTTTGCCATGCTGTCCCACCACCAGGAGACTGTCCAACGCCACGAAGCCGCCCTGGTTCAGCAAGAGGCCTTAATGGCTAGACATTCTCATCTTCTGTCGGAGATGCTGACTTCCATTAAGCAAATATCTGATCGTCTTACCCCGGCAACAGTTCCGTCCCAGTACCTCAGATTCACGTACCCATGGCAAAGTTAACCCCCTGGCTGAACCTCGTCTTCCACCTCCCCAACGGTTCTCAGGTGATCCAAGTGCTTGTAAAGGGTTTCTCACCCAATGTTCTCTCTCCTTTGAGCTACAACCCTTGCGTTTCCCACCGACCGGTCCTAAGATCGCTTATATCATCACCCTGCTGTCGGAAAAAGCCCTGGCCTGGGCTACTGCTGGTGTGGGATGCCCATAGTTCCTGCTGTGCCAGCTACTCTGCCTTTGCTGAGGAATTCAAACGGTGTTTCAAGGGGCCCAAGCAATGGTTCTGACTCAGCCAAACAGCTCCTGACTCTCCACCAAGGTTGGCGCAGCGTGACGGACTATGCCATCCAGTTCCGCACGGTGGCAGCAGCAAGTGGCTGGAACAACGAGGCGCTCACGGTGTGCTTTCTGAAAGGCCTTTCCGACACTATCCAAGATGAACTGGCCACTCGGGAACCACCGGACAATCTCGAGTCCCTGATCAAGTTGGCCTCACGCATTGACCAGCGTCTGAGAGAGAGAGAACTCAACCGTAGACCTCTAGCCCCTATCAGTCCCAGCTCCGAGTCCCCACCTTTATTCTCGCTGGCTCCATCGGAACCCATGCAGATTGGACGCATCTCCCAGGCTGAGAGAGACCGCCGGATGAGGGAGCAACGCTGTCTATATTGCGGCAAACCGGGCCATTTCCGTTCCACGTGTCCGGGCTCCAGGGAAACGCTCTGTCCCGTACAGACCGGGGGAACTGTAACGGGAAACATAACCTCCTCCCATCCGTCCAACTCCGTCTGCTCATTCCAGTCACCCTCTCCTGGGACAACCACAAGCTTCACCTTCAAGCCTTGGTAGACTCTGGAGCCGCAGGTAACTTCATGGATGGTGTCTGGGCGAAGGAGAATGGCGTTCCCTCTGAACCTCTAAGTGAACCCATGAGGTCACTACATTGGATGGAAGCCCTTTGGGATCTGGACTTGTCACTCATGTCACTACCTCCTTGCGACTTTCAGTTTCACAACACCAGGAATTGATGAACTTTCATTTGATCTCCTGTTCCGAGTTCCCTCTCGTCCTTGGATACCCCTGGCTTCACAGCCATAACCCTCACATCGACTGGTCTGTGGGCACTATCAAGCAGTGGGGTCCTACGTGCCAAGCTACTTGTATTTTCCAGAATTCCCGAGTTCTACTCCCGAGTCTTTAGAACCCATCGACCTGTTTCCGGGTTCTTGCCCCCCAGGGGTCGGATCTTTTCCCTATTCCACCCGAACGAGCTGCTATGGATACCTACATCAAGGACGCTCTGGAAGCAGGCATCATGCGTCCATCCACCTCCCGGCGGGAGCAGGGTTTTTCTTTGTGGCCAAGAAAGACGGTGGATTACGTCCTTGCATCGACTACCGGGGACTCAATGCCATAACCGTCCGTAACCGTTACCCGCTACCCCTTATGGCCACAGCCTTCGAGCTGCTCCAGGAAGCAGTTGTTTTCACTAAGCTTGACCTGCGGAACGCATACCATCTTGTGCGGATCAGACCTGGTGACGAGTGGAAGACCGCCAACACGCCTACTGGTCACTATGAATACTTGGTGATGCCCTTCGGCCTGACCAACGCCCCCAGCGGTGTTCCAAGCGCTCATAAACGATGTGCTTAGGGATATGCTTAACATATTTGTGTTTGTTTACTTGGATGACATCCTCATCTTTTCGAGCTCCCTTCAAGAACACACTAAGCATGTCAGACAAGTACTCAAACGCCTCCTGGACAGCCATCTGTACGTTAAGCCGGAAAAATGTGAATTCCATTCATCCCGAGTACAATTCCTGGGATTTGTAGTGGAAACCCGGTCGAGTCCAAATGGACCCCAGGAAGGTAGGGGCAGCGGATTGGCCCACCCCAAATCCGTTAAGGAAGTTCAGCGTTTCCTGGGCTTCACAAACTTTTACCGCAAGTTCATCAAGAACTTCAGCTTGGTGGCAGCCCCCTCTCAGCTTTAACCAAGGGGGCAATGCAAGGTTTTTGTGGGGAAGAGAAGCTGAGACGGCCTTCCAAGGACTCAAGCAGCGCGTTCTCTCTCTGCTCCCATCCTGATACTACCGACCACGGATGAACCATTTGTGGTGGAGGTAGACGCATCAGAGGTTGGTGTTGGAGCTGTCCTGTCTCAGAGGGTGAAGACAAGAAGCTTCATCCGTGCGCTTTCTTCTCACCGGCTTGCCGACTGAGAGGAACTACGATGTGGGGATCGTGAACTCCTAGCGGTTAAGATGGCATTGAAGGAATGGAGACACTGGCTCGAGGGCTTCTCACCCGTTTCAAGTGCTTACGGACCACAAGAATCTGGAGTATATCCAGCAGGCGAAGCGGTTGAACTCCAGACAAGCTAGATGGTCTTTTCTTCAAACGATTCCAGTTTATCCTCACCTATCGGCCCGGGTCGAAGAATCTCAAACCGGATGCCCTGTCCCGAGTCCACGCTCCTGCCATTCGAGATGACACGGACATGCCTGTCCTTCCTGCTGCTAAGATTGTGTGGCTCCGATCTCGTGGCAAGTTGAGGATACCGTGAGACGTGCTCAAGCTAGCGAACCGGACCCGAAAGGAGGTCCTGCCAATCGGTTGTTTGTCCCCAAGGCAGTGAGGACTCAGGTCCTTCTGTGGGGGCACCTCCGCCTCACCTGTCATCCGGGCGTAGGTCGCACCTTGGAGTTCATCCAGCGTAAGTTCTGGTGGCCTACCATAAGAGAAGACGTTGCCACTTTCGTCAATGCCTGTCCCGTGTGCTGCCAGGGCAAATCTTCTCACCTCCGCCCTCAAGGACTCCTTCACCCTTTACCTGTTCCCCACAGACCCTGGTCCCATATCTCATTGGACTTTATTACTGGACTTCCTCCATCCCATGGCAATACTACTATCCTAGTCATAATCGACAGGTTTTCAAAGGCGGCCAGGTTCGTCCCTCTGACTAAGTTACCTTCTGCCAAGGAAACGGCTGAGTTGGTAATTAATCATGTGTTCCGAGTCTTCGGCATTCCTCAAGATATGGTTTCTGACAGAGTCCCCAGTTCGCCTCTAAGGTTTTGGAAGGCCTTCTGCCAACTCATGGGGGCTTCTGCCAGTCTATCTTCAGGTACCATCCGGAGTCCAACGGCCAAACAGAGAGGATGAATCAAGAGCTGGAAACCACCTCCGATGTATGACTCGTGACAACCCGTCCACATGGTCATCCTTTATTGTTTGGGCCGAATACGCGCACAACACCTTGCGCTCCTCCTCCACTGGTATGTCTCCGCACGAGTGTCAGTTTGGCTATGCTCCTCCATTGTTCCTGGACCAGGAGGCAGAAGTCAGAGTGCCTTCAGCCTTGAAGTTCGTCCAGACGCTGTCGGCTTATGTGGAGGAAGACCCGTCTTAATCTTATGCGTTCCTCACAGAGTACCAACAACAAGCCAACAGACGTCGCCGTCCCGGGCCTACCCTGCGCCCCGGCCAGAGAGTCTGGCTCTCCACAAGAGACTTACCTCTACGGGTGGAGTCTCGCAAGCTGTCCCAAAATACATCGGTCCCTTCAAGGTTGCCAGGAGAGTTAACCCAGTTTCTTATCGCCTACACTTACCCAGATCCCTTAAGATTAATCCCACATTTCACATTTCATTGTTAAAACCTGTTGTTTTTCTACCCTTGTCCCGGCAGACAGACCTCCCCCTCCGCCTCGTGTCATTGGAGGCCAGCCGGGCTTATACCGTCCATCGGATACTGGATTCCCGCCGGGTGCAGCGGTCCTGACAGTATCTGGTGGACTGGGAAGGCTACGGTCCCGAGGAGCGCTCCTGGGTTCCTGCCAAAGACATCCTGGACCCTGACCTCATTCGTCAGTTCAGGGCCCTCCACCCTGAGAGCTGGCAGGAACGTCAGGAGCCGTTCCTAGGGGGGATTCGTCAGGATTTGGCCAGGGTTGTTCCGGGTTTTGGTCACTAGATGCCCCCATTGTGCTTTTTGACCTTATGTTTTTTCCCTTGTTCCCCATTATTATTTGCACCTGTGCCTGCTTTCCCCTGATTGTATTTAAACCCTTAGTTTCCTCAGTTCTGTGCTCTGTGTTTGTATGTTAGCACCCAGCCCTAGTGTTCTGTATTCTTACGATTCCGGTGGGATGCTCTTGTGGAATTCTGTTTTTGTTTTTGAGGATCTCTTTAAGGTTTTTTTTTGTGCTATTCCTACCATCTTTTGGATTTACTATTTTTGTATTAAAGGACTTCTCCTTTTACTTTATTAAATACACCGTCTTAAGTACTGCTGTGTCTGCCTCATCTTCTGGGTTCTGCTGACTATTCGTGGCTCAGTTGTTATGACTGTTTCTCACTCCCCGGAGACCCAGGTTCGTAACCGGGTCCTGACAGATGCAG
>NW_027014780.1:0-12799 GCF_036934945.1 Oncorhynchus masou masou | reverse complement strand
AATCAACAACAAGTGGGACACAATCATGAAGTGGAGCGACATTTATTGGATATTTCAAACTTTTTAACAAATCAAAAACTGAAAAATTGGGCGTGCAAAATTATTCCAGCCCCTTTACTTTCAGTGCAGCAAACTCTCTCCAGAAGTTCAGTGAGGATCTCTGAATGATCCAATGTTGACCTAAATGACTAATGATGATAAATACAATCCACCTGTGTGTAATCAAGTCTCCGTATAAATGCACCTGCACTGTGATAGTCTCAGAGGTCCGTTAAAAGCGCAGAGAGCATCATGTAGAACAAGGAACACACCAGGCAGGTCCGAGATACTGTTGTGAAGAAGTTTAAAGCGGATTTGGATACAAAAAGATTTCCCAAGCTTTAAACATCCCAAGGAGCACTGTACAGCGATAATATTGAAATGGAAGGAGTATCAGACCACTGCAAATCTACCAAGACCTGGCCGTCCCTCTAAACTTTCAGCTCATACAAGGAGAAGACTGATCAGAGATGAAGCCAAGAGGCCCATGATCCTCTGCAGTGAACTGCAGAGATCTACAGCTGAGGTGGGGAACTCTGTCCATGACAACAATCAGTCGTATATTGCACAAATCTGGCCTTTATGGAAGAGTGGCAAGAAAGAAAGACATTTCTTAAAGATATCCATAAAAAGTGTTGTTTTAAAGTTTGCCACAAGCCACCTGGGAACCACACCAAACATGTGGAAGAAGGTGCTCTGGTCAGATGAAACCAATATTGAACTTTTTGGCAACAATGCCAAAATGTTATGTTTGGCGTAAAGCAGCACAGCTCATCACCCTGAACACACTATCCCACTGTCAAACATGGTGGTGGCAGCATCATGGTTTGGGCCTGCTTTTCTTCAGCAGGGACAGGGAAGATGGTTAAAATTGATGGGAAGATGGATGGAGCCAAATACAGGACCATTCTGGAAGAAAACCTGATTGGAGTCTGCAAAAGACCTGAGACTGGGACGGAGATTTGTCTTCCAACAAGACAATGATCCAAAACATAAAGCAAAATCTACAATGGAATGGTTCACAAATAAACATATCCAGGTGTTAGAATGGCCAAGTCAAAGTCAGACCTGAATCCAATCGAGAATCTGTGGAAAGAACTGAAAACTGCTGTTCACAAATGCTCTCCATCCAACCTCACTGAGCTCGAGCTGTTTTGCAAGGAGGAATGGGAAAAAAATGTCAGTCTCTCGATGTGCAAAACTGATAGAGACATACCCCAAGCGACTTACAGCTGTAATCGCAGCAAAAGGTAAGCGCTACAAAGTATTAACTTAACCTGTTGATGCTCTGGGGGCGCTATTTCATATTTGGATGAAAAACGTTCCCGTTTTAAACAAGATATTTTGTCACAAAAAGATGCTCGACTATGCATATAATTGATAGCTTTCGAAAGAAAACACTCTGACGTGTCCAGAACTACCAAGATATTTTCTGTGCGTGCCCTAGAACGTGAGCTTCAGGCAAAACCAAGATGAGACGGCATCCAGGAAATGAGCAGGATTTTTGAGGCTCTGTTTTCCATTGTCTCCTTATATGGCTGTGAATGCGAGAGGAATGAGCCTGCCCTTTCTGTCGTTTCCCCACGGTGTCTGCAGCATTGTGACGTATTTGTAGGCAGATCATTGGAAGATTGACCATAAGAGACCACATTTACCAGGTGTCCGCCCGGTGTCCTGCGCCGAAATTGGTGCGTAAAAGGCAGCTGCCAGTATTTTTCCATGGGATACAGAGAGGAAAGCAAGCTTCACGAACTGCATATCAATGAAGAGATATGTGAAAAAACACCTTGAGGATTGATTCCAAACAACGTTTACCATGTTTCGTCGATATTATGTAGTTAATTCGGAAAAAGTTTTACGTTGTAGGTGACTGAATTTTCGGTTCGTTTCGGTAGCCAGACGCAATGTAGAAAACGGAACGATTTCTCCTACACACAGACGCTTTCAGGAAAAACTGCGCATTTGGTATGTAACTGAGAGTCTCCTCATTGAAAACATCAGAAGCTCTTCAAAGGTAAATGATTTTATTTATTTGGTTATCTGGTTTTTGTGAAAATGTTGCGTGCTAAATGCTACTCAAAATGCTATGCTAGCTTTGCATACTCTTACACAAATTAGTCAATTTCTATGGTTCAAAAGCATATTTTGAAAATCTGAGATGACAGTGTTGTTAAGAAAAGGCTAAGCTTGAGAGCAGACGCATTATTTTCATTTTATTTGCTAATTTTCAGAATATCGTTAACGTTGGCGTTATGTTAATGAGCCTGAGGCTATAGTCACGATCCCGGATCCGGGATGGGGAGTTCCAAGAGGTTTTAAGGGGCTGAATAATTTTGCACGCCCAATTTTTCAGTTTTTGATTTGTTAAAAAAGTTTGAAATATCCAATAAATGTCATTCCACTTCATGATTGTGTCCCACTTGTTGTTGATTCTTCACAAAAAATACAGTTTTATATCTTTATGTTTGAAGCCTGAAAATGTGGCAAAAAGGTCGCAGAGTTCAAGGGGGCCGAATACTTTCGAAGGCACTGTATGTTCTTTTCCATAAACAAAACTTCAAAACACTCTCCTGCAACCTCCCTCACCAATTTAAAAAAGTAAAAAGTTATGTTACCTCAAATCTGAAATACACCATAGAAGCTAGCCAGAAGTTAACCAGAAGCTAGCCAGTTTACTGGCTAACGTTAGTATTCAGCTTACCACGGTTTGTGGTCATCAGCTATCCTTCAGCTCGAAAGCTATCACCAGTTTTGTACTAACGCGACTCAGACCAGAACATGCCGGACCTATTTTTCTCTCCATATCCCCGGATTCCAACCGGCAAGCTCTGGACATTTACACCCAGATCTCGCAGCTAGCTAGCTGCTATAGATGTGACTATTGGCTTACGTCGATCCCGGAGCAAACATCACTCATTCCGGAGCTAGCCAGCTGAAGAGTTCCATCAGCCACTCCTGGGCTAAAATCACCTATCCGGGACCCGTTTTTACTGCCGATGCGAAGCCCCACCGGGCCTTCACGACTGGACTACGTTATCTTCCCGAGGGAGTTATCCAACTGACCCTCCGTCGCGGACAAGCATTTGAATGACTGCGGCTCCGCTAATCGTTAGCTGTCTTATCGGCTGCCATCTGAATAGGTCTATCTGACAATTTCTTTCTTGGGTCAAAAACTATATCTATATTGCCAATTGATTGATCCCCTCTACCACACGGAACCCCACTAATCTACCGACAGAAATGCACGAGGTGGCTAAAAACAGACCTCCATCCTATGCTAGCTTGGGTACTGATGGCCTGGCTAGCTTTCTGAATCGCCGTTACCCCAAACCAACCTCACTACTCACTGGACCCTTACCATCACTCAACAAAGCGTTCCTCTCCTTAATGTCAATATCCCTTGTCCACTGCTGTTCTGGTTAGTGTTTATTGGCTTATTTCAATGTAGAGCCTCTATTCCCTGCTCATTATACCTTATCCAAACTTTCAGTTCCACCACCCACACATGCAATGACATCACCTGGTTTCAATTATGTTTCTAGAGACAGTATATCTCTCATCATCACTCAATACCTAGGTTTACCTCCACTGTATTCACATCCTACCATACCATTGTCATTATAACTTGAAGCTATTTTATCGCCCCCAGAAACCTCCTTTTACTCTCTGTTCCGGACGTTCTAGACGACCAATTCTCATAGCTTTTAGCCGTGCCCTTATCCTACTCCTCCTCTGTTCCTCTGGTGATGTAGAGGTGGAATCCAGGCCCTGCAGTGCCTAGCTCCACTCCTATTCCCCAGGCGCTCTCTCTTTGATGACTTCTGTAACCGTAATAGCCTTGGTTTCATGCATGTTAACATTAGAAGCCTCCTCCCTAAGTTTGTTTTATTCACTGCTTTAGCACACTCTGCCAACCCGGATGTTCTAGCCGTGTCTGAATCCTGGCTTAGGAAGACCATCAAAAATTCTGAAATCTTCATCCCTACACTACAACATTTTCAGACAAGATAGAACGGCCAAAGGGGGCGGTGTTGCAATCTACTGCAAAGATAGCCTGCAGAGTTCTGTCCTACTACTCCAGGTCTGTACCCAAACAATTTGAACTTCTACTTTTAAAAATCCACCTCTCTAAAAACAAGTCTCTCACCGTTGCCGCCTGCTATAGACCACCCTCTGCCCCCAGCTGTGCTCTGACACCATATGTGAACTGATTGCCCCCCATCTATCTTCAGAGCTCGAGCTGCTAGAGCGAACCTAAACTGGAACATGCTTTTAACACCCCAGCCATCCTACAATCTAAGCTTGATGCCCTCAATCTCACACAAATTATCAATGAACCTACCAGGTACCATCCCCAAAGCCAGTAAACACGGGCACCCTCATAGATATCATCCTAACCAACTTGCCCTCTAAATACACCTCTGCTGTTTTCAACCAAGATCTCAGCGATCACTGCCTCATTGCCTGCATCCGTAATGGGTCAGCGGTCAAACGACCTCCACTCATCACTGTCAAACGCTCCCTGAAACACTTCAGCGATCAGGCCTTTCTAATCTACCCGGCCGGGGTATCCTGGAAGGACATTGACCTCATCCCGTCAGTAGAGGGTGCCTGGTTATTTTTGTTAAATGCCTTCCTCACCATCTTAAATAAGCATGCCCCATTCAAGAATTTTAGAACCAGGAACAGATATAGCCATTGGTTCTCTCCAGACCTGACTGCCCTTAACCAACACAAAATCATCCTATGGCGTTCTGCATTAGCATCGAACAGCCACCGTGATATGCAACTTTTCAGGGAAGCTAGAAACCAATATACACAGGCAATTAGAAAAGCCAAGGTTAGATTTTTCAAGAAGAAATTTGCTTCCTGCAACACAAACTCGGAAAGAAGTCCATGAATAATAAGAACACCTCCTCCCAGCTGCCCACTGCACTCAGGATAGGAAACACTGTCACCACCGATAAATCCACTATAATTGAGAATTTCAATAAGCATTTTCTATGGCTGGCCATGCTTTCCACCTGGCTACCCCTACCTCGGTCAACAGCACTGCTCCCCCACAGCAACTCTCCCAAGCCTTCCCATTTCTCCTTCTCCCAAATCCAGTCAGCTATGTTATGAAAGACCTGCAAAACCTGGACCCCTACAAATCAGCCGGGCTAGACAATCTGGACCCTTTCTTTCTAAAAGTATCTGCCGAAATTGTTGCAACCCCTATTACTAGCCTGTCTCAACCTCTCTTTTGTGTCGTCTGAGATTCCCAAAGATTGGAAAGCAGCTGCGTCATCCACTTCTTCAAAGGGGGACACTCTTGACCCAAACTGCTACAGATCTAGATCTATCCTACCCGGCCTTTCTTAAGGTCTTCGAAAGCCAAGTCAACAAACAGATTACTGACCATTTCGAATCCCACCATACCTTCTCCGCTATGGAGTCTGGTTTCAGAGCTGGTCATGGGTGCACCTCAGCCACGCTCAAGGTCCCAAACGACATCTTAACCACCGTCGATAAGACAAAATACTGTGCAGCCGTATTCATTGACCTGGCGAAGGCTTTCGACTCTGTCAATCACCACATCTTCCATCGGCAGACTCGATAGCCTCTAGCTCAGTGTGTCAAATCGGAGGGCCTGTTGTCCGGGCCTCTGGCAGTCTATATCGAGTGCCACAGTGGTTCACATTCTTGGACTGACTCTCTTTTCTGTATACATCAATGATGTCGCTCTTGCTGCTGGTGAGTCTCTGATCCACCTCTACGCAGACGACACCATTTTGTATACTTCTGGCCCTTCTTGTTATGTACTTGAGTGAAGACCCAAAAGCGGTTTTAACAGAAAACAGAGTTCTTTAATGAAAAAACAGGAATGGCATAAATCCTCTTCCAACGTAGTCAATGGAACAAAGAACGTAGTATAATGCAGGATGCACCTGCCAGGCAGACTCCGACAGGATAGGACAAGGTGGAAGCAAACGGGACGACAGCTTGCTTCTGGCATCAAAAAACACAAACAAGAATCAGACACTGAAAGTAGCAGGAACAGAGAGAGAAATAGAGACCTAATCAGAGGGGAAGAGAGAACAGGTGTGAAAGAGTGAATGAGCTAGTTAGAGGAGATGTAGAACAGCTGAAGAATGAGAGACAGAGAAGGTAACCTAAAAAGACCAGCAGAGAGAGACAGAGTGAAGAGAAAGGACAGGAACAGACATAACAAGACATGACAGTACCCCCCACTCACCGAGCGCCTCCTGGCGCACTCGAGGAGGAAACCTGGCGGCAACGGAGGAAATCATCGATCAGCGAACGGTCCAGCACGTCCCGAGAGGGAACCCAACTCCTCTCCTCAGGACCGTACCCCTCCCAATCCACTAGGTACTGATGACCACGGCCCCGAGGGCGCATGTCCAAAATCTTACGAACCCTGTAGATGGGTGCGCCCTCGACAAGGATGGGGGGGAGGGACGAGCGGGGGCGCGAAGAACGGGCTTAACACAGGAGACATGGAAGACCGGGTGAACGCGACGAAGATAGCGCGGGAGAAGAAGTCGCACTGCGACAGGATTAATGACCTGAGAAATACGGAACGGACCAATGAACCGCGGGGCCAACTTGCGAGAAGCTGTCTTAAGGGGAAGGTTCTGAGTGGAGAGCCATACTCTCTGACCGCAACAATATCTAGGACTCTTGGTCCTACGCTTATTAGCGGCCCTCACAGTCTGCGCCCTATTACGGCAAAGTGCCGACCTGACCCCCTTCCAGGTGCGCTCGCAACGCTGGACAAAAGCCTGAGCGGAGGGGACGCAGGACTCGGCGAGCTGAGATGAGAACAGCGGAGGCTGGTACCCGAGGCTACACTGAAAAGGGGATAGACCGGTAGCAGACGAGGGAAGCGAGTTGTGGGCGTACTCTGCCCAGGGGAGCTGTTCTGACCAAGACGCAGGGTTACGAAAAGAAAGACTGCGTAAAATGCGACCAACAGTCTGATTGGCCCGTTCGGCTTGACCGTTAGACTGGGGATGAAAGCCGGACGAGAGACTGACGGAAGCCCCAATCAAGCGGCAAAACTCCCTCCAAAATTGAGACGTGAACTGCGGGCCTCTGTCGGAAACGACGTCAGACGGAAGGCCATGAATTCGGAAAACATTCTCGATAATGATCTGAGCCGTCTCCTTAGCAGAAGGGAGCTTATCGAGAGGAATGAAATGAGCCGCCTTAGAGAATCTATCGACAACCGTAAGAATAACTGTCTTCCCCGCTGATGAAGGCAGTCCGGTGATAAAATCTAAAGCGATGTGAGACCACGGTCGAGAGGGAATGGGAAGCGGTCTGAGACGGCCGGCAGGAGGAGAGTTCCCAGATTTAGTCTGCGCGCAGACCGAACAAGCGGCGACAAATCGACGCGCGTCACGTTCCCGAGTGGGCCACCAGAAACGCTGGCGAATGGAAGCGAGCGTACCCCGAACGCCGGGGTGGCCGGCTAACTTGGCAGAGTGGGCCCACTGAAGAACGGCCGGACGAGTAGGAACGAGGACGAACAGAAGGTTCCTAGGACAAGCTCGCGGCGACGGAGTGTGAGCGAGTGCTTGCTTTACCTGCCTCTCAATTCCCCAGACAGTCAACCCCGACAACACGCCCGTCAGGAGAATCCCCTCGGGGTCGGTGGAGACCTCAGAAGAACTGAAGAGACGAGATAAAGCATCAGGCTTGGTGTTTTTTGAGCCCGGACGATAAGAAATAACAAACTCGAAACGAGCGAAAAACAGAGCCCAACGAGCCTGACGCGCATTAAGTCGTTTGGCTGAACGGATGTACTCAAGGTTCCTATGGTCAGTCCAAACGACAAAAGGAACGGTCGCCCCCTCCAACCACTGTCGCCATTCGCCTAGGGCTAAGCGGATGGCGAGCAGTTCGCGATTACCAACATCATAGTTACGTTCTGACGGCGATAAGCGATGAGAGAAAAACGCGCAAGGATGGACCTTGCCGTCAGAGAGAGAGCGCTGAGAAAGAATGGCTCCCACGCCCACCTCTGACGCGTCAACCTCAACAACAAACTGTCTAGAGATGTCAGGTGTAACAAGAATAGGAGCGGATGTAAAACGATTCTTAAGAAGATCAAAAGCTCCCTGGGCGGAAACGGACCACTTAAAGCACGTCTTAACAGAAGTAAGGGCTGTGAGGGGAGCTGCCACCTGACCGAAATTACGGATGAAACGACGATAGAAATTAGCGAAGCCCAGAAAGCGCTGCAGCTCGACGCGTGACTTAGGAACGGGCCAATCAATGACAGCCTGGACCTTAGCGGGATCCATCTTAATGCCCTCAGCGGAAATAACGGAACCGAGAAAAGGGACAGAGGCGGCATGAAAAATGCACTTCTCAGCCTTCACATAAAGACAGTTCTCCAAAAGGCGCTGGAGGACGCGTCGCACGTGCTGAACATGAATCGAGAGAGACGGAGAAAAAATCAGGATATCGTCCATGTAAACGAAAACAAAAATGTTCAGCATGTCTCTCAGGACGTCGTTAACTAGTGCCTGAAAGACAGCTGGAGCGTTAACGAGGCCGAAAGGAAGAACCCGGTATTCAAAGTGCCCTAACGGAGTGTTAAACGCCGTCTTCCACTCGTCCCCCTCCCTGATGCGCACGAGATGGTAGGCGTTACGAAGGTCCAATTTGGTGAAAAACCTGGCTCCCTGCAGGATCTCGAAGGCTGAAGACATAAGAGGAAGCGGATAACGATTCTTAACTGTTATGTCATTCAGCCCTCGATAATCCACGCATGGGCGCAGGGACCCGTCCTTCTTCTGAACAAAAAAAAACCCCGCTCCGGCGGGAGAGGAGGAGGAGACTATGGTACCGGCGTTGAGCGAAACCGACAAATAATCCTCGAGAGCCTTACGTTCGGGAGCCGACAGAGAGTATAATCTACCCCGGGGGAGTAGTTCCCGGAAGGAGATCAATACTACAGTCATACGACCGGTGTGGAGGGAGAGAAGTGGCCTTGGAACGACTGAACACCGTGCGCAGATCGTGATACTCCTCCGGCACCCCTGTCAAATCGCCAGGCTCCTCCTGTGAAGTAGAGACAGAGGAAACAGGAGGGATAGCAGACATTAAACAGGTCACATGACAAGAAACATTCCAGGATAGGATAGTATTACTAGACCAATTAATAGAAGGGTTATGGCGCACTAGCCAGGGATGACCCAAAACAACAGGTGTAAAAGGTGAACGAAAAATTAAAAAAGAAATGGTTTCGCTATGATTACCAGAGACAGTGAGGGTTAAAGGCAGCGTCTCACGCTGAATCTTGGGGAGAGAACTACCATCTAAAGCGAACAAGGCCGTGGGCTCCCTAACTGTCTGAGAGGAATGTCATGTTCCCGAGCCCAGGTCTCGTCCATAAAACAGCCCTCCGCCCCAGAGTCTATCAAGGCACTGCAGGAAGCAGATGAACCGGGCCAGCGGAGATGGACCGGAAAGGTAGTGCGTGATCCAGAAGGAGAGGCCTGAGTAGTTGCGCTCACCAGTAGCCCTCCCTTTACTGATGAGCTCTGGCTTTTACTGGACATGAGGTGACAAAATGACCAGCGGAGCCGCAGTAGAGACAGAGGCGGTGGTGATTCTCCGTTCCTTCTCCTTGGCCGAGATGCGGATACCCCCAGCTGCATAGGCTCAGCATCCGAGCCGGCGGAGGAGGGTGGCAGTGATGCGGCAGGTGGCAGTGATGTGGAGAGGGGAGCAACGGAGAACGCGAGCTCCTTTCCACGAGCTCGGCGACGAAGATCAAACCGTCGCTCTATGCGAATAGCGAGAGCTATTAAGGAGTCCAGACAGGAAGGAACCTCCCGGGAGAGGATCTCATCCTTAACCTCGACGAGGAGACCCTCCAGAAAACGAGCGAGCAAAGCCGGCTCGTTCCAGTCACTAGAGGCAGCGAGAGTGCGAAACTCAATAGAATAATCCGTTATGGATCTATTCCCCTGACATAGGGAAGACAGGGCCCTGGAAGCCTCCTCGCCAAAAACAGAACGGTCAAAAACCCGTATCATCTCCTCCTTAAAGTCCTGATACTGGTTAATACACTCAGCCCTCGCCTCCCAGATTGCCGTGCCCCACTCACGCGCCCGTCCGGTAAGGAGAGAAATGACGTAGGCGATGCGGGCTGCGCTCCTGGAGTAAGTGTTGGGCTGGAGAGAGAACACCACATCACACTGAGTGAGGAATGAGCGGCACTCAGTGGGCTCCCCAGAGTAACACGGCGGGTTGTTGATCCTGGGCTCTGGAGACTCGGAAACCCTGGAAGTGGGCGGTGGATCGAGGTGGAGTTGGTGAACCTGTCTTGTGAGGTCGGAGACTTGGACGGCCAGGGTCTCAACGGCATGTCGAGCAGCAGACAACTCCTCCTCGTGTCTGCCTAGCATCGCTCCCTGGATCTCGACGGCGGAGTGAAAAGGGTCCGGAGCCGCTGGGTCCATTCTTGGTCTGATTCTTCTGTTATGTACTTGAGTGAAGACCCAAAGCGGTTTTAACAGAAAACAGAGCTGCTCCCCCACAGCAACTCTCCCAAGCCTTCCCCATTTCTCCTTCTCCCAAATCCAGTCAGCTATGTTATGAAAGACCTGCAAAACCCTGGACCCCTACAAATCAGCCGGGCTAGACAATCTGGACCCTTTCTTTCTAAAAGTATCTGCCGAAATTGCTGCAACCCCTATTACCTAGCCTGTTCAACCTCTCTTTTGTGTCGGCCTGAGATTCCCAAAGATTGGAAAGCAGCTGCGGTCATCCACTTCTTCAAAGGGGGACACTCTTGACCCAAACTGCTACAGATCTAGATCTATCCTACTCCGGCCTTTCCTAAGGTCTTCGAAAGCCAAGTCAAGCAAACAGATTACTGACCATTTCGAATCCCACCATACCTTCTCCGCTATGGAGTCTGGTTTCAGAGCTGGTCATGGGTGCACCTCAGCCACGCTCAAGGTCCCAAACGACATCTTAACCACCGTCGATAAGACAAAATACTGTGCAGCCGTATTCATTGACCTGGCGAAGGCTTTCGACTCTGTCAATCACCACATCTTCACTCGGCAGACTCGATAGCCTCTAGCTCAGTGTGTCAAATCGGAGGGCCTGTTGTCCGGGCCTCTGGCAGTCTATATCGGGGTGCCACAGGGGTTCAATTCTTGGACTGACTCTCTTTTCTGTATACATCAATGATGTCGCTCTTGCTGCTGGTGAGTCTCTGATCCACCTCTACGCAGACGACACCATTTTGTATACTTCCGGCCCTTCTTGTTATGTACTTGAGTGAAGACCCAAAAGCGGTTTTAACAGAAAACAGAGTTCTTTAATGAAAAAACAGGAATGGCATAAATCCTCTTCCAACGTAGTCAATGGAACAAAAGAACGTAGTATAATGCAGGATGCACCTGCCAGGCAGACTCCGACAGGATAGGACAAGGTGGAAGTAAACGGGACGACAGCTTGCTTCTGGCATCAAAAAACACAAACAAGAATCAGACACTGAAAGTAGCAGGAACAGAGAGAGAAATAGAGACCTAATCAGAGGGGGAAGAGAGAACAGGTGTGAAAGAGTGAATGAGCTAGTTAGAGGAGATGTAGAACAGCTGAAGAATGAGAGACAGAGAAGGTAACCTAAAAAGACCAGCAGAAGAGAGACAGAGTGAAGAGAAAGGACAGGAACAGACATAACAAGACATGACACTTCTTTGGACACTGTGTTAACAACCCTCCAGACGAGCTTCAATGCCATACAACTCTCCTTCCGTGGCCTCCAATTGGTCTTAAATACAAGTAAAACTAAATGCATGCTCTTCCAACCGATCGCTGCCCTTACACCCAGCCCGTCCGTCCAACATCACCACTCTGGACGGTTCCGACTTAGAATATGTGGACAACTACATATACCTAGGTGTCTGGTTAGACTGCATAGTCTTCTTCCGAGACTCACATCAAACATCTCCAATCCAAAGTTAAATCTAGAATTGGCTTCCTATTTCGCAACAAAGCATCCTTCACTCATGCTGCCAAACATACCCTTGTATAAACTGACCATCCTACCGATCCTCGACTTCGGTGATGCCATTTACAAAATAGCCTCCAATACTCCTACTCAATAAATTGGATGCAGTCTATCACAGTGCCATCCGCTTTGTCACCAAAGCCCCATATACTACCCACCACTGCGACCTGTATGCCTCTCGCTGGCTGGCCCTCAGCTTCATACTCGGGCTATCGCCAAACCCACTGGCTCCAGGTAACATCTCACAGACCCTGCTAGGTAAAGACCCCCCCCTTATCTCAGCTCGCTGGTGACGATAGCAGCACCCACCTGCAGCATGCGCTCCAGCAGAGGTATATCTCCCTGGTCACCCCCAAAACCAAATCTTTCCTCTCCTTCCAGTTCTCTGCTGCCAATGACTGGAATGAACTACAAACATCTCTGAAACTGGAAACACTTATCTCCCTCACTAGCTTTAAGCACCAGCTGTCAGAGGCAGCTCACAGATTACTGCACCTGTACATAGCCCATCTATAATTTAGCCCAAACAACTACCTCTCCCTCTACTGTATTTATTTATTTATTTTGCTCCTTTGCACCCCATTATTTCTATCTCTACTTTGCACATTCTTCCACTGCAAATATATCATTCCAGTGTTTTACTTGCTTTATTGTATTTAATTCGCGACCATGGACTTTTTTTGCCTCTACACCTCCCTTATCTCACCTCATTTG
>NW_027014779.1:0-12801 GCF_036934945.1 Oncorhynchus masou masou | reverse complement strand
ATCACTGCCTACGTCAGAACATCAGTTTGGTAAGGAGGAACTACATCACTGCCTACGTCAGAACATCAGTTTGGTATGGAGGAACTACATCACTGCCCCTGAGAACATCAGTTTGGTATGGAGGAACTACATCACTGCCCCCTGAGAACATCAGTTTGGTATGGAGGAACTACATCACTGCCTACGTCAGAACATCAGTTTGGTATGGAGGAACTACATCACTGCCCCCTGAGAACATCAGTTTGGTATGGAGGAACTACATCACTGCTCCCTGAGAACATCAGTTTGGTATGGAGGAACTACATCACTGCCTACGTCAGAACATCAGTTTGGTATGGAGGAACTACATCACTGCCCCCTGAGAACATCAGTTTGGTATGGAGGAACTACATCACTGCCCTGAACATGATTTTGGTATGGAGGAACTACATCACTGCTCCCTGAGAACATCAGTTTGGTATGGAGGAACTACATCACTGCCCCCTGAGAACATCAGTTTGGTATGGAGGAACTACATCACTGCCCCTGAGAACATCAGTTTGGTATGGAGGAACTACATCACTGCCCCTGAGAACATCAGTTTGGTGATGGAGGAACTACATCACTGCCCCCTGAGAACATCAGTTTGGTATGGAGGAACTACATCACTGCCCCTGGGGAACATCAGTTTGGTATGGAGGAACTACATCACTGCTCCTGAGAAGATCAGTTTGGTATGGAGGAACTACATCACCCTTACAGAACATCAGTTTGGTATGGAGGAACTACATCACTGCTCCCTGAGAACATCAGTTTGGTATGGAGGAACTACATCACTGCTACGTCAGAACATCAGTTTGGTATGGAGGAACTACATCACTACCCCAGAACATCCAGTTTGGTATGGAGGAACTACATCACTGCTCCTGAGAACATCAGTTTGGTATGGAGGAATTCCATCACTGCCCCTGAGAACATCAGTTTGGTATGGAGGAACTACATCACTGCCCCCTGAGAACATCAGTTTGGTATGGAGGAACTACATCACTGCCCCTGAGAACATCAGTTTGGTAAGAAGTTCCTACATCACTGCTCCCTGAGAACATCAGTTTGGTATGGAGGAACTACATCACTGCCCCCTGAGAACATCAGTTTGGTATGGAAGGAACTGCATCACTGCCCCTAAGAACATCAGTTTGGTATGGAGGAACTACATCACTGCTCCCTGAGGAACTGCCATGCCAGTTTGGTATGGAGGAACTACATCACTGCTCCCTGAGAACATCAGTTTGGTATGGAGGAACTACATCACTGCTCCCTGAGAACAAGTTTGGTATGGAGGAACTACATCACTGCTCCTGAGAACATCAGTTTGGTATGGAGGAACTACATCACTGCCTACGTCAGAACATCAGTTTGGTATGGAGGAACTACATCACTGCTCCCTGAGAACATCAGTTTGGTATGGAGGAACTACATGTCACTTATTCTGAGAAGATCAGTTTGGTATGGAAGAACTACATCACTGCTTCTGAGAACATCAGTTTGTTATGGAGGAACTACATCACTGCCTACGTCAGAACATCAGTTTGGTATGGAGGAACTACATCACTGCTCCCTGAGAACATCAGTTTGGTATGGAGGAACTACATCACTGCTCCCTGAGAACATCAGTTTGGTATGGAGGAACTACATCACTGCTACGTCAGAACATCAGTTTGGTATGGAGGAACTACATCACTGCTCCTGAGAACATCCAGTTTGGTATGGAGGAACCATCTGCTCCCTGAGAACATCAGTTTGGTATGGAGGAACTACATCACTGCCTACATCAGAACATCAGTTTGGTATGGAGGAACTACATCACTGCCTACGTCAGAATATCAGTTTGGTATGGAGGAACTACATCACTGCTCCCTGAGAACATCAGTTTGGTATGGAGGAACTACATCACTGCTCCCTGAGAACATCAGTTTGGTATGGAAGAACTACATCACTGCCCCTGAGAACATCAGTTTGGTATGGAGAACTACATCACTGCTCCCTGAGAACATCAGTTTGCATGGAGGAACTACATCACTGCCTGAGAACATCAGTTTGAATGGAGGAACTACATCACTGCTACGTCAGAACATCAGTTTGGTAAGGAGGAACTACATCACTGCCTACGTCAGAACATCAGTTTGGTATGGAGGAACTACATCACTGCCCCCTGAGAACATCAGTTTGGTATGGAGGAACTACATCACTGCCCCCTGAGAACATCAGTTTGGTATGGAGGAACTACATCACTGCACCCTGAGAACATCAGTTTGGTATGGAGGAACTACATCACTGCTCCCTCAGAACATCAGTTTGGTATGGAGGAACTACATCACTGCTCCCTGAGAACATCAGTTTGGTATGGAGGAACTACATCACTGCCCCCTCAGAACATCAGTTTGGTATGAAGGAACTACATCACTGCCCCCTGAGAACATCAGTTTGGTATGGAGGAACTACATCACTGCCCCTGAGAACATCAGTTTGGTATGGAGGAACTACATCACTGCCCCCTGAGAACATCAGTTTGGTATGGAGGAACTACATCACTGCCCCCCTGAGAACATCAGTTTGGTATGGAGGAACTACATCACTGCTCCCTGAGAACATCAGTTTGGTATGGAGGAACTACATCACTGCCCCCTGAGAACATCAGTTTGGTATGGAGGAACTACATCACTGCCCCCTGAGAACATCAGTTTGGTATGGAGGAACTACATCACTGCTCCTGAGAACATCAGTTTGGTATGGAGGAACTACATCACTGCTCCCTGAGAACATCAGTTTTGGTATGGAGGAACTACATCACTGCTCCCTGAGAACATCAGTTTGGTATGGAGGAACTACATCACTGCTCCCTGAGAACATCAGTTTGGTATGGAGGAACTACATCACTGCTCCCTGAGAACATCAGTTTGGTATGGAGGAACTACATCACTGCTCCCTGAGAACATCAGTTTGGTATGGAGGAACTACATCACTGCCCCTGAGAACATCAGTTTGGTATGGAGGAACTACATCACTGCTTCTGAGAACATCAGTTTGGTATGGAGGAACTACATCACTGCCTCCCTCAGAACATCAGTTTGGTATGGAGGAACTACATCACTGCCTACTGAGAACATCAGTTTGGTATGGAGGAACTACATCACTGCTCCCTGAGAACATCAGTTTGGTATGGAGGAACTACATCACTGCCTCCCTGAGAACATCAGTTTGGTATGGAGGAACTACATCACTGCTCCCTGAGAACATCAGTTTGGTATGGAGGAACTACATCACTGCTCCCTGAGAACATCAGTTTGGTATGGAGGAACTACATCACTGCCCCCTGAGAACATCAGTTTGGTATGGAGGAACTACATCACTGCCTACGTCAGAACATCAGTTTGGTATGGAGGAACTACATCACTGCTCCCTGAGAACATCAGTTTGGTATGGAGGAACTACATCACTGCTCCCTGAGAACATCAGTTTGGTATGGAGGAACTACATCACTGCTCCCTCAGAACATCAGTTTGGTATGGAGGAACTACATCACTGCTCCCTGAGAACATCAGTTTGGTATGGAGGAACTACATCACTGCCTCGCCAGAACATCAGTTTGGTATGGAGGAACTACATCACTGCTCCCTGAGAACATCAGTTTGGTATGGAGGAACTACATCACTGCCATCACTGCCTACGTCAGAACATCAGTTTGGTATGGAGGAACTACATCACTGCCCCCTGAGAACATCAGTTTGGTATGGAGGAACGCTCCCTGAGAACATCAGTTTGGTATGGAGGAACTACATCACTGCTCCTGAGAACATCAGTTTGGTATGGAGGAACTACATCACTGCCCCTGAGAACATCAGTTTGGTATGGAGGAACTACATCACTGCCCCCTGAGAACATCAGTTTGGTATGGAGGAACTACATCACTGCCTAATGAGAACATCAGTTTGGTATGGAGGAACTACATCACTGCTCCCTGAGAACATCAGTTTGGTATGGAGGAACTACATCACTGCTCCCTGAGAACATCAGTTTGGTATGGAGGAACTACATCACTGCTCCCTGAGAACATCAGTTTGGTATGGAGGAACTACATCACTGCTCCCCTGAGAACATCAGTTTGGTATGGAGGAACTACATCACTGCCCCTGAGAACATCAGTTTGGTATGGAGGAACTACATCACTGCTCCCTGAGAACATCAGTTTGGTATGGAGGAACTACATCACTGCCCCCTGAGAACATCAGTTTGGTATGGAGGAACTACATCACTGCCCCTGAGAACATCAGTTTGGTATGGAGGAACTACATCACTGCCTTCGTCAGAACATCAGTTTGGTATGGAGGAACTCAAGCATCACTGCCCCTGAGAACATCAGTTTGGTATGGAGGAACTACATCACTGCCCCCTGAGAACATCAGTTTGGTATGGAGGAACTACATCACTGCCTACGTCAGAACATCAGTTTGGTATGGAGGAACTACATCACTGCCCCCTGAGAACATCAGTTTGGTATGGAGGAACTACATCACTGCTCCCTGAGAACATCAGTTTGGTATGGAGGAACTACATCACTGCTCCCTGAGAACATCAGTTTGGTATGGAGGAACTACATCACTGCCTACGTCAGAACATCAGTTTGGTATGGAGGAACTACATCACTGCCCCCTGAGAACATCAGTTTGGTATGGAGGAACTACATCACTGCTCCCTGAGAACATCAGTTTGGTATGGAGGAACTACATCACTGCCCCTGAGAACATCAGTTTGGTATGGAGGAACTACATCACTGCTCCCTGAGAACATCAGTTTGGTATGGAGGAACTACATCACTGCTCCCTGAGAACATCAGTTTGGTATGGAGGAACTACATCACTGCCCCGTCAGAACATCAGTTTGGTATGGAGGAACTACATCACTGCTCCCTGAGAACATCAGTTTGGTATGGAGGAACTACATCACTGCTCGTCAGAACATCAGTTTGGTATGGAGGAACTACATCACTGCTTACTGAGAACATCAGTTTGGTATGGAGGAACTACATCACTGCCCCCTGAGAACATCAGTTTGGTATGGAGGAACTACATCACTGCCTACGTTAGAACATCAGTTTTTGGTATGGAGGAACTACATCACTGCCCCCTGAGAACATCAGTTTGGTATGGAGGAACTACATCACTGCCCCTGAGAACATCAGTTTGGTATGGAGGACGCCAGAACATCAGTTTGGTATGGAGGAACTACATCACTGCCCCTGAGAACATCAGTTTGGTATGGAGGAACTACATCACTGCCTACTGAGAACATCAGTTTGGTATGGAGGAACTACATCACTTCCCCTGAGAACATCAGTTTGGTATGGAGGAACTACATCACTGCTTACGTCAGAACATCAGTTTGGTATGGAGGAACTACATCACTGCCTACGTCAGAACATCAGTTTGGTATGGAGGAACTACATCACTGCCCCCTGAGAACATCAGTTTGGTATGAAGGAACTACATCACTGCTCCCTGAGAACATCAGTTTGGTATGGAGGAACTACATCACTGCCCCTGAGAACATCAGTTTGGTATGGAGGAACTACATCACTGCCCCCTGAGAACATCAGTTTGGTATGGAGGAACTACATCACTGCCTACGTCAGAACATCAGTTTGGTATGGAGGAACTACATCACTGCCTACATCAGAACATCAGTTTGGTATGGAGGAACTACATCACTGCCTACGTCAGAACATCAGTTTGGTATGGAGGAACTACATCACTGCCCCCTGAGAACATCAGTTTGGTATGGAGGAACTACATCACTGCCCCCTGAGAACATCAGTTTGGTATGGAGGAACTACATCACTGCCCCCTGAGAACATCAGTTTGGTATGGAGGAACTACATCACTGCCCCTGAGAACATCAGTTTGGTATGGAGGAACTACATCACTGCCCCCTGAGAACATCAGTTTGGTATGGAGGAACTACATCACTGCCTACGTCAGAACATCAGTTTGGTATGGAGGAACTACATCACTGCCCCCTGAGAACATCAGTTTGGTATGGAGGAACTACATCACTGCTCCCTGAGAACATCAGTTTGGTATGGAGGAACTACATCACTGCTTCTGTCAGAACATCAGTTTGGTATGGAGGAACTACATCACTGCCCGTGAGAACATCAGTTTGGTATGGAGGAACTACATCACTGCTCCCTGAGAACATCAGTTTGGTATGGAGGAACTACATCACTGCTCCCTGAGAACATCAGTTTGGTATGGAGGAACTACATCACTGCCTACGTCAGAACATCAGTTTGGTATGGAGGAACTACATCATGCCCCCTGAGAACATCAGTTTGGTATGGCGGAACTACATCACTGCCCCCTGAGAACATCAGTTTGGTATGGAGGAACTACATCACTGCCCCCTGAGAACATCAGTTTGGTATGGAGGAACTACATCACTGCCCCTTCAGAACATCAGTTTGGTATGGAGGAACAACATCACACCCCCTCAGAACATCAGTTTGGTATGGAGGAACTACATCACTGCTCTACTTTTGGTATGGAGGAACTTCCTCCACTGCTCCCTGAAACATCAGTTTGGTATGGAGGAACTACATCACTGACTTACGTCAGAACATCAGTTTGGTATGGAGGAACACATCACTGCTCCCCTGAGAACATCAGTTTGGTAGCGGAGGAACTACATCACTGCTCCTGAGAACATCAGTTTGGTATGGGAGAACTACATCACTGCTTCTGTCAGAACATCGGACACAGTATGGAGAACTACATCACTGCCCCCTGAGAACATCATTTTGGTATGGAGGAACTACATCACTGCCCCCTGAGAACATCAGTTTGGTATGGAGGAACTACATCACTGCCCCCTGAGGACATCAGTTTGGTATGGAGGAACTACATCACTGCTCCCTGAGAAGATCAGTTTGGTATGGAGGAACTACATCACTGCCCCCTGAGAACATCAGTTTGGTATGGAGGAACTACATCACTGCTCCCTGAGAACATCAGTTTGGTATGGAGGAACTACATCACTGCCTACGTCAGAACATCAGTTTGGTATGGAGGAACTACATCACTGCCCCCTGAGAACATCAGTTTGGTATGGAGGAACTACATCACTGCTCCCTGAGAACATCAGTTTGGTATGGAGGAACTACATCACTGCTTACGTCAGAACATCAGTTTGGTATGGAGGAACTACATCATTGCCCCCTGAGAACATCAGTTTGGTATGGAGGAACTACATCACTGCCCCCTGAGAACATCAGTTTGGTATGGAGGAACTACATCACTGCTCCCTGAGAACATCAGTTTGGTATGGAGGAACTACATCACTGCCTACGTCAGAACATCAGTTTGGTATGGAGGAACTACATCACTGCCCCCTGAGAACATCAGTTTGGTATGGCGGAACTACATCACTGCCCCCTGAGAACATCAGTTTGGTATGGAGGAACTACATCACTGCCCCCTGAGAACATCAGTTTGGTATGGAGGAACTACATCACTGCCTACTTCAGAACATCAGTTTGGTATGGAGGAACTACATCACTGCTTACGTCAGAACATCAGTTTGGTATGGAGGAACTACATCACTGCCTACTTCAGAACATCAGTTTGGTATGGAGGAACTACATCACTGCTTACGTCAGAACATCAGTTTGGTATGGAGGAACTACATCACTGCTTACGTCAGAACATCAGTTTGGTATGGAGGAACTACATCACTGCTTACGTCAGAACATCAGTTTGGTATGGAGGAACTACATCACTGCCCCCTGAGAACATCAGTTTGGTATGGAGGAACTACATCACTGCTTACGTCAGAACATTAGTTTGGTATGGAGGAACTACATCACTGCCTACGTCAGAACATCAGTTTGGTATGGAGGAACTACATCACTGCTTACGTCAGAACATCAGTTTGGTATGTAGGAACTACATCACTGCCTACGTCAGAACATCAGTTTGGTATGGAGGAACTACATCACTGCCTACGTCAGAACATCAGTTTGGTATGGAGGAACTACATCACTTCCCCCTGAGAACATCAGTTTGGTATGGAGGAACTACATCACTGCTTACGTCAGAACATCAGTTTGGTATGGAGGAACTACATCACTGCCTACGTCAGAACATCAGTTTGGTATGGAGGAACTACATCACTGCCTACGTCAGAACATCAGTTTGGTATGGAGGAACTACATCACTGCCTACGTCAGAACATCAGTTTGGTATGGAGGAACTACATCACTGCTTACGTCAGAACATCAGTTTGGTATGGAGGAACTACATCACTGCTTACGTCAGAACATCAGTTTGGTATGGAGGAACTACATCACTGCTTACGTCAGAACATCAGTTTGGTATGGAGGAACTACATCACTGCTTACATCAGAACATCAGTTTGGTATGGAGGAACTACATCACTGCCTACGTCAGAACATCAGTTTGGTATGGAGGAACTACATCACTGCCTACGTCAGAACATCAGTTTGGTATGGAGGAACTACATCACTGCCCCCTGAGAACATCAGTTTGGTATGGAGGAACTACATCACTGCCTACGTCAGAACATCAGTTTGTTATGGAGGAACTACATCACTGCCCCCTGAGAACATCAGCTTGGTATGGAGGAACTACATCACTGCCCCCTGAGAACATCAGTTTGGTATGGAGGAACTACATCACTGCCTACGTCAGAACATCAGTTTGGTATGGAGGAACTACATCACTGCCCCCTGAGAACATCAGTTTGGTATGGAGGAACTACATCACTGCCTGAGAGATCAGTTTGGTATGGAGGAACTACACATCACTGCCCTGAGGGCATCAGTTTGGTATGGAGGAACTACATCCTGCCCCCTGAGAGCACATGGTTTGGTATGGAGGAACTACATCACTGCTCCCTGAGAACATCAGTTTGGTATGGAGGAACTACATCACTGCTCCCTGAGAACATCAGTTTGGTATGGAGGAACTACATCACTGCCTGCGTCAGAACATCAGTTTTGGTATGGAGGAACTACATCACTGCCCCTGAGAACATCAGTTTGGTATGGGGAACTACATCACTGCCCCTGAGAACATCAGTTTGGTATGGAGGAACTACATCACTGCCTCAGAACATCAGTTTGGTATGGAGGAACTACATCACTGCCTACTTCAGAACATCAGTTTGGTATGGAGGAACTACATCACTGCTCCTGAGAACATCAGTTTGGTATGTGAGGAACTACATCACTGCCTACTTCAGAACATCAGTTTGGTATGGAGGAACTACATCACTGCTTACGTCAGAACATCAGTTTGGTATGGAGGAACTACATCACTGCTTACGTCAGAACATCAGTTTGGTATGGAGGAACTACATCACTGCTTACGTCAGAACATCAGTTTGGTATGGAGGAACTACATCACTGCTTACGTCAGAACATTAGTTTGGTATGGAGGAACTACATCACTGCCTACGTCAGAACATCAGTTTGGTATGGAGGAACTACATCACTGCTTACGTCAGAACATCAGTTTGGTATGTAGGAACTACATCACTGCTTACGTCAGAACATTAGTTTGGTATGGAGGAACTACATCACTGCCTACGTCAGAACATCAGTTTGGTATGGAGGAACTACATCACTGCTTACGCCAGAACATCAGTTTGGTATGTAGGAACTACATCACTGCCTACGCCAGAACATCAGTTTGGTATGGAGGAACTACATCACTGCCTACGCCAGAACATCAGTTTGGTATGGAGGAACTACATCACTGCCTACGCCAGAACATCAGTTTGGTATGGAGGAACTACATCACTTCCCCCTGAGAACATCAGTTTGGTATGGAGGAACTACATCACTGCTTACGCCAGAACATCAGTTTGGTATGGAGGAACTACATCACTGCCTACGTCAGAACATCAGTTTGGTATGGAGGAACTACATCACTGCCTACGTCAGAACATCAGTTTGGTATGGAGGAACTACATCACTGCCTACGTCAGAACATCAGTTTGGTATGGAGGAACTACATCACTGCTTACGTCAGAACATCAGTTTGGTATGGAGGAACTACATCACTGCTTACGTCAGAACATCAGTTTGGTATGGAGGAACTACATCACTGCTTACGTCAGAACATCAGTTTGGTATGGAGGAACTACATCACTGCTTACATCAGAACATCAGTTTGGTATGGAGGAACTACATCACTGCCTACGTCAGAACATCAGTTTGGTATGGAGGAACTACATCACTGCCTACGTCAGAACATCAGTTTGGTATGGAGGAACTACATCACTGCCCCCTGAGAACATCAGTTTGGTATGGAGGAACTACATCACTGCCTACGTCAGAACATCAGTTTGTTATGGAGGAACTACATCACTGCCCCCTGAGAACATCAGCTTGGTATGGAGGAACTACATCACTGCCCCCTGAGAACATCAGTTTGGTATGGAGGAACTACATCACTGCCCCCTGAGAACATCAGTTTGGTATGGAGGAACTACATCACTGCCTACGTCAGAACATCAGTTTGGTATGGAGGAACTACATCACTGCCCCCTGAGAACATCAGTTTGGTATGGAGGAACTACATCACTGCCCCCTGAGAACATCAGTTTGGTATGGAGGAACTACATCACTGCCCCCTGAGAACATCAGTATGGTATGGAGGAACTACATCACTGCTTACGTTAGAACATCAGTTTGGTATGGAGGAACTACATCACTGCCTACGTCAGAACATCAGTTTGGTATGGAGGAACTACATCACTGCTTACGTCAGAACATCAGTTTGGTATGGAGGAACTACATCACTGCCTACGTCAGAACATCAGTTTGTTATACAGGATCTAAATCACAACTTTAGCCTCTTGAATAAAATACAATATTGTAGCAAGCAAGATGGAGATCACAGAGGTTATTTTTAATGAGTGCATTTCACAAGTTCCTAGTTTGCATAAACTACCGTAACTAAAACCACTGCACTTGTTTTCCCTGCAAACTTTGGTTTCGAACCCGAGAATTGTTTGGCTCGTGATTTGCTGGGAGAGTTGAGTTGTCTGTCTGAAGAGGACCCACCTCGGAACAATCTGTTTCCCTTATCCAAAAATCGTTGCGTCACTGAAACTAGACTCTAATGACTTGCCTATGGTTGGATTTTCAAGACTAATATTATGCCACAACGTCATGTTATTATATTGTTTTATTATCTTCCAAGGACCCCCCCAAAAAATGTCACCCCAACAGGGTGCAGGGTGTTTCAATTCAAATAACTTTTATTACGTGAGAGGGAACATCATGTGTGGTGACATGAGAGACTGTGGTAAGAGATTGCTGCTCCAGGAGTGACCGTCAGCATCTCTACAGCCAGGCTATCAATCTCAGAGGACAGTCTCTGCCTGATATCTGAAGACTAGACAGAAGCAATGAGAAGAGATGATTAGATAGAGATACATTACACCAAAGCAGACAATGAGAGTCTCAAGCATGAGGAACCATAAAGGTAGATCGTAACTACTACATGAAAATGGCAAGTTGATGGTTGTGATGAACCCTTGTGCGATTACCGTTCAGGTTGGATGGTTGTGATTAGCCCGTTAGTGAGCATACCGTGTCAGGTTGTGTGGGAGCTGGGAGTTGAAATGGCTTGGTCAGGGCTTCCTCTGGGCACGGTCTGGGCCGTGTCTGAGCAGGGGGTTGAAACGGCTCGGTAGGGTCTCTGTAGACACAGTCTGGGCCGTGTAGGAGCAGGGGGTTGAAGACTCTTGGTCAGGGCTTCCTGTAGACACAGTCTGGGCTGTGTCTGAGCAGGGGGTTGAAGACTCTTGGTCAGGGCTTCCTGTAGACACAGTCTGGGCTGTGTCTGAGCAGGGGGTTGAAGACTCTTGGTCAGGGCTTCCTGTAGACACAGTCTGGGCCGTGTCTGAGCAGGGGGTTGAAACGGCTCGGTAGGGTCTCTGTAGACACAGTCTGGGCCGTGTAGGAGCCGGGAGTTGAAACGGCTCGGTCAGGGCTTCCTGTAGACACAGTCTGGGCCGTGTCTGAGCAGGGGGTTGAAACGGCTCGGTCAGGGCTTCCTGTAGACACAGTCTGGGCCGTGTCTGAGCAGGGGGTTGAAACCTCTTGGTCAGGGCTTCCTGTAGACACAGTCTGGGCCGTGTCTGAGCAGGGGGTTGAAACGGCTCGGTCAGGGCTTCCTGTAGACACAGTCTGGGCCGTGTCTGAGCAGGGGGTTGAAACCTCTTGGTCAGGGCTTCCTGTAGACACAGTCTGGGCCGTGTCTGAGCAGAGGGTTGAAACCTCTTGGTCAGGACTTCCTGTAGACACAGTCTGGGCCGTCTCTTGCCTAGTTAAATAAAAAAATAAAAAAATGTTGGGGCTGAACAGTTGTCATATTGAAAAATATTTACCAGTACAAATATATTGAGTACAATGAATGATGTTTATGTATCCATAACACAACTCTATCGATGAATATTAATCACAAGTGTAAAAAACGTAGTTCTTCTTCTCTACCTAACTTTCCTTCACAGTCTGCTTACTTTCCGTTAAACTGGTTTGTTTGGCTGCTCATGCTTTTACCAGTTCATCATGAGAACTGGCCTCTACATATTGGCACAGTTAAACTTATCGACAATAAATAGGTAACAATACACAAACAGTCTATATTATTGTCTTCCAAGGACCCAAAAAACAAAAACTTGAAATCTGAAATACAATACAGTAACATTTATAGAAAGTTGTTGCATTCCTGCATT
>NW_027014778.1:0-12803 GCF_036934945.1 Oncorhynchus masou masou | reverse complement strand
AGACCATTCACCCTTCTACATCTATAGTTACAAACCAGTGGTATAGACAGTGGTCTTCCTGGTGATCAAGCCATAACCAGACTCTGGGATGCTGGCCTTCGAGGCAGAGTTGCTAAGAAAAAGCCACATCTCAGACTGGCCAAAAAAAAGAAAAGATTAAGATGGGCAAAAGAACACCGACACTGTACAGAGGAACTCTGCCGAGAAGGCCAGCTTCCCGGAGTCTCCTCTTCACTGTTGACGTTGAGACTGGACAGAGGAACTCTGCCGAGAAGGCCAGCTTCCCGGAGTCGCCTCTTCACTGTTGACGTTGAGACTGGACAGAGGAACTCTGCCTAGAAGGCCAGCATCCCTGAGTCTCCTCTTCACTGTTGACGTTGAGACTGGACAGAGGAACTCTGCCGAGAAGGCCAGCTTCCCGGAGTCTCCTCTTCACTGTTGACGTTGAGACTGGACAGAGGAACTCTGCCGAGAAGGCCAGCTTCCCGGAGTCTCCTCTTCACTGTTGACGTTGAGACTGGACAGAGGAACTCTGCCGAGAAGGCCAGCTTCCCGGAGTCGCCTCTTCACTGTTGACGTTGAGACTGGACAGAGGAACTCTGCCTAGAAGGCCAGCATCCAGGAGTCACCTCTTCACTGTTGACGTTGAGACTGGACAGAGGAACTCTGCCTAGAAGGCCAGCTTCCCGGAGTCTCCTCTTCACTGTTGACGTTGAGACTGGACAGAGGAACTCTGCCTAGAAGGCCAGCTTCCCGGAGTCTCCTCTTCACTGTTGACGTTGAGACTGGACAGAGGAACTCTGCCTAGAAGGCCAGCTTCCCGGAGTCACCTCTTCACTGTTGACGTTGAGACTGGACAGAGGAACTCTGCCTAGAAGGCCAGCTTCCCAGAGTCTCCTCTTCACTGTTGACGTAGAGACTGGACAGAGGAACTCTGCCTAGAAGGCCAGCATCCCGGAGTCGTCTCTTCACTGTTGACATTGAGACTGGACAGAGGAACTCTGCCTAGAAGGCCAGCATCCCAGAGTCTCCTCTTCACTGTTGACGTTGAGACTGGACAGAGGAACTCTGCCTAGAAGACCAGCATCCCAGAGTCACCTCTTCACTGTTGACGTTGAGACTGGACAGAGGAACTCTGCCTAGAAGGCCAGCATCCCAGAGTCACCTCTTCACTGTTGACGTTGAGACTGGACAGAGGAACTCTGCCTAGAAGGCCAGCTTCCCGGAGTTGCCTCTTCACTGTTGACGTTGAGACTGGACAGAGGAACTCTGCCTAGAAGGCCAGCTTCCCGGAGTTGCCTCTTCACTGTTGACGTTGAGACTGGACAGAGGAACTCTGCCTAGAAGGCCAGCTTCCCGGAGTCACCTCTTCACTGTTGACGTTGAGACTGGACAGAGGAACTCTGCCTAGAAGGCCAGCTTCCCGGAGTCTCCTCTTCACTGTTGACGTTGAGACTGGACAGAGGAACTCTGCCTAGAAGGCCAGCATCCTGGAGTATCCTCTTCACTGTTGACGTTGAGACTGGACAGAGGAACTCTGCCTAGAAGGCCAGCATCCCGGAGTCACCTCTTCACTGTTGACGTTGAGACTGGACAGAGGAACTCTGCCTAGAAGGCCAGCATCCCGGAGTCTCCTCTTCACTGTTGACGTTGAGACTGGACAGAGGAACTCTGCCTAGAAGGCCAGCATCCCGGAGTCGCCTCTTCACTGTTGACGTTGAGACGGGTGTTTTGCGGGTACTATTTAATGAAGCTGCCAGTTGAGGACTTGTGAGGCATCTGTTTCTCAAACTAGACACTCTAATGTTCTTGACCTCTTGCTCAGTTGTGCACCGGGGCCTCCCACTCCTCTTTCTATTCTGGTTAGGGCCAGTTTCCTCTGTTCAGTGAAGGGAGTAGTACACAGCGTTGTATGAGATCTTCAGTTTCTTGGCAATTTCTCGCATGGAATTTCTCAGAACAAAAGAATAAACTGACAGGTTTTTTTGGCCATTTTTGAGCCTGTAATCGAACCCACAAATGCTGATGCTCCAGATACTCAACTAGTCTAAAGGTCACAGGAGTGATGGTTGTTGATAATGGGCCTCTGTACGCCTATGTAGATATTCCATTTAAAAAATTAGCCGTTTCCAGCTACAAGTTATTTATAACATTAACAATGTCTGCACCGTATTGCAGATCAATATGATGTTATTTTAATTAACTAATACTGGTCCTGGGGACCTACAGACGAGTCCCGGAGGAAACAGTTCGGATGCTACAGATGTTTCGTTTCTTCGAGAGAAGACCGATTTTCGGGCTTGTCTCATGTTATGAGAAACACCGCTCTCTAGCTCTGCCACCTTTCACCGCGCTAACGGGGTGAGGGCGATAATCAGGACGCGGTGGATTGAGAAGCAGCCCCAGGCAACAAACAAACAAAAAAACAGATGGATTTTGATTGGGGCTTCTGTGTTACTATGTTAATTAGATTTCCACGTGGACACGGAAAATTGTATGGCAACGGTTTAAAGCAACATTTCTGCAATTCTACACATTTTGGACAGAAATGTTTGAAATGTTATTTAAAGAAATGTCATGCAACTCTAGCAATTTTACCATGGGGCAGTGGGAACTGCAATTCTACACCTTTTGTAATGACATGCTGCATGTTAATATGATATCTGAGGGAGAATGACTTACAAAAATCAATGGGGGCCCTGGAGGTCAGGGTTCCCGGAGGTCAGGATGCCCGGAGGTCAGGATGCCCGGAGGTCAGTGTCCCTGGAGGTCAGGATGCCCGGAGGTCAGGGCCCCTGGAGGTCAGGATGCCCGGAGGGCAGGGTTCCTGGAGGTCAGGGCTCCCGGAGGTCAGGGTTCCCTGGAGGTCAGGGTGCCCGGAGGTCAGGACTCCCGGAGGTCAGGGTCCCTGGAGGTCAGGGTTCCTGGAGGTCAGGGTGCCCGGAGGTCAGGGTTCCCGGAGGTCAGGGCTCCCGGAGGTCAGGATGCCCGGAGGTCAGGGTCCCTGGAGGTCAGGATGCCCGGAGGTCAGGGCCCCTGGAGGTCAGGATGCCCGGAGGGCAGGGTTCCTGGAGGTCAGGGCTCCCGGAGGTCAGGGCCCCTGGAGGTCAGGGTCCCTGGAGGTCAGGGCTCCCGGAGGTCAGGGCCCCTGGAGGTCAGGGCTCCCGGAGGTCAGGGCCCCTGGAGGTCAGGGCTCCCAGAGGTCAGGGTCCCTGGAGGTCAGGGTTCCTGGAGGTCAGGATGCCCGGAGGTCAGGGTTCCTGGAGGTCAGGGTCCCTGGAGGTCAGGGTTCCTGGAGGTCAGGGCTCCCGGAGGTCAGGGCCCCTGGAGGTCAGGGCCCCCGGAGATCAGGGCCCTGGGTGAGTGCTCTACGTGCCTGGTCAGTATTCTGGCATGATTACTACAAGTTTAGGTAGCAGGCTAGATTAATTTACCAATCTAATAATGCCTCGCTGACATGTCTAATTTAGTGCCTGTCACTGACTGACATAACAAGAGAAAATGTATCAATCACAACTGCATTTAGAAATGTCACCTTTTGTATTCTACAATTCTTACTCTCAATAGAGAGCTCTGGCACTCTATTCCACATAGAGCTCTGGCACTCTATTCCACATAGAGCTCTGGCACTCTATTCCACATAGAGCTCTGGCACTCTATTCCACATAGGGCTCTGGCACTCTATTCCACATAGGGCTCTGGCACTCTATTCCACATAGGGCTCTGGCACTCTATTCCACATAGGGCTCTGGCACTCTATTCCACATAGGGCTCTGGCACTCTATTCCACATAGGGCTGTGGCACTCTATTCAGCATGGGGCTCTGGCACCCTATTCCACACAGAGCTCTGGCACTCTATTCCCCATATGATTCTGGCACTCTATTCCACATAGGGCTGTGGCACTCTATTCCCCATAGGGCTCTGGCACTCTATTCCACATAGGGTTCTGGCACTCTATTCCACATAGGGCTCTGGCACTCTATTCCCCATAGGGCTCTGGCACTCTATTCCACATAGGGCTCTGGCACTCTATTCCACATAGGGCTCTGGCACTCTATTCCACATAGGGCTCTGGCACTCTATTCCACATAGGGTTCTGGCACTCTATTCCACATAGGGCTCTGACACTCTATTCCCCATAGGGTTCTGGCACTCTATTCCCCATAGGGCTCTGGCACTCTATTCCCCATAGAGCTCTGGCACTCTATTCCACATAGGGCTGTGGCACTCTATTCCACATAGGGCTCTTGCACTCTATTCCACATAGGACTCTTGCACTCTATTCCACATAGGGCTCTGGCACTCTATTCCACGTAGGGCTCTGGCACTCTATTCCCTATAGGGCTCTGCCACTCTATTCCCTGTAGGGCTCTGACACTCTATTCCCCATAGGGCTCTGGCACTCTATTCCACGTAGGGCTCTGACACTTTATTCCCCATAGAGCTCTGGCACTCTATTCCACATAGGGCTGTGGCACTCTATTCCACATAGGACTCTTGCACTCTATTCCACATAGGGCTCTGGCACTCTATTCCACGTAGGGCTCTGGCACTCTATTCCCCGTAGGGCTCTGGCACTCTATTCCCTATAGGGCTCTGCCACTCTATTCCCCGTAGGGCTCTGACACTCTATTCCCCATAGGGCTCTGGCACTCTATTCCACATAGAGCTCTGGCACTCTATTCCCCGTAGGGCTCTGCCACTCTATTCCCCATAGGGCTCTGGCACTCTATTCCCCGTAGGGCTCTGGCACTCTATTCCCCATAGGGCTCTGGCACTCTATTCCCCGTAGGGCTCTGGCACTCTATTCCCTATAGGGCTCTGCCACTCTATTCCCCGTAGGGCTCTGACACTCTATTCCCCATAGGGCTCAGGCACTCTATTCCACATAGAGCTCTGGCACTCTATTCCCCACAGGGCTCTGCCACTCTATTCCACATAGGGCTCTGGCACTCTATTCCCCGTAGGGCTCTGGCACTCTATTCCCCATAGGGCTCTGGCACTCAATTCCCCATAGGGCTCTGGCACTCTATTCCACATAGGGCTCTGGCACTCTATTCCACAAAGGGCTCTGGCACTCTATTCCCCATAGGGCTCTGACACTCTATTCCACGTAGGGCTCTGGCACTCTATTCCACATAGGGCTCTGGCACTCTATTCCACAAAGGGCTCTGGCACTCTATTCCACATAGGGCTCTGGCACTCTATTCCACAAAGGGCTCTGGCACTCATTCCCCATAGGGCTCTGACCTCTATTCCACAAGGGCCTTGGCACTCTATTCCCCATATGGCTCTGACACTCTATTCCCCATAGAGCTCCCAAGCACTTTACACACTAGATAGGGAATAGGGTGCCATGTAGATGCACTAGATAGGGAATAGGGTGCCATGTAGTACTATATAGGGAATAGGGTGCCATGTAGTGCACTAGATGGGGAATAGAGTGCCATTTGGGACTTTAATTCTGACTCACCTGGTGAGAGACACTGTAACCTCTCCCTGATGGGAGTGATGATGTCATAATGAGACACAGAACAGGTGTTAAACACAGCAGCTGATGTTCCACATGACCGTTCCTGTTGAATCTAGTGGACTTTACACTGGTGGGCTGAGACCCAGCTGCCCTGTGTCCGAATCAAGCGTGCAGTAGGTTTCCACGCTGGGAAAAAGAGCGAGAACAATCTTCCCCAAATGCTGTGCTGGGATTGGTGGCTATACCTTACGAGTGATTACATGACATTACCACATGGCCAGGGGTGTTCTACCCGTCACGCCTTGCAGAACTTCCCACCTCAGGGTTCTCACTAGTTACCACAGCCACAAAGTCATAAACCCCACCTGTTTCTAAAATGTTATCTTTTTAAATGTGGATTATACACCTCTCCCTAACCTAAACCACACACGGCTAACCTCATGTCTAACCTAACCTTAAATTAAGACCAAAAAGCACATTTTGATTTCATACATTTTTATGACATAGCCAATTTTGACTTTGTGGCTGTGGGAACTAGTGGAAACCCAAACTCATTTATCCCTGCCCTGTGGATACAGGAAGATGGTAGTTTCCACAACTACTGTAGACACAGAACATGCCGGTGAGCCACTGAGAGACTTTGACACTGATTAGCTGTTTTACTATAGATGCCGTGGCTCTGAGTCATCCCATGGCCTAGTTAAAGGTTAAAGGTTAAATAGTCATACATTTTAAAAGAAGCCTCCTTAGCCAGTCTGTTTCCCCTCCATTCAGACATTTCTGAGGTGACCATTCCAAACCCCGACTCAGTATATCCCAGGCAAGTGGATTCTGACTGTGTCAGCTGTAGTTGGATGACTGTGTTCAGCTGTAGTTGGATGACTGTTTCAGCTGTAGTTGGATGACTGTTTCAGCTGTAGTTGGATGACTGTTGGATGACTGTTTCAGCTGTAGTTGGATGACTGTAGTTGGATGACTGTTTCAGCTGTAGTTGGATGACTGTTTCAGCTGTAGTTGGATGACTGTTTGAGCTGTAGCTGGCTGGCTGTGTCAGCTGTGGTTGGATGACTGTTTCAGCTGTAGTTGGATGACTGTTTCAGCTGTAGTTGGATGACTGTTTCAGCTGTAGTTGGATGACTGTTTCAGCTGTAGTTGGATGACTGTTTCTGCTGTAGTTGGGTGACTGTTTTTCGGCTGTTTGGTTGTTGGATGACTGTTTCAGCTGTAGTTGGATGACTGTTTCAGCTGTAGTTGGATGACTGTTTCAGCTGTAGTTGGATGACTGTTTCTGTAGTTGGATGACTGTTTGAGCTGTAGCTTGGCTGTGTCAGCTGTAGTTGGATGACTGTTTCTGCTGTAGTTGGGTGACTGTTTCGGCTGTAGTTGGATGACTGTTGGATGACTGTTTCAGCTGTAGTTGGATGACTGTTTCAGCTGTAGTTGGATGACTGTTTCAGCTGTAGTTGGATGACTGTTTGAGCTGTAGCTGGCTGGCTGTGTCAGCTGTAGTTGGATGACTGTTTCAGCTGTAGTTGGATGACTGTTTCAAATGTAGTTGGATGACTGTTTCGGCTGTAGTTGGATGACTGTTGGATGACTGTTTCAGCTGTAGTTGGATGACTGTTTCGGCTGTAGTTGGATGACTGTTTCAGCTGTAGTTGGATGACTGTTTCAGCTGTAGTTGGATGACTGTTTCAGCTGTAGTTGGATGACTGTTTGAGCTGTAGCTGGCTGGCTGTGTCAGCTGTAGTTGGATGACTGTTTCGGATGTAGTTGGATCACTGTTGGATGACTGTTTCGGCTGTAGTTGGATGACTGTTGGATGACTGTTTCAGCTGTAGTTGGATGACTGTTGGATGACTGTTTCAGCTGTAGTTGGATGACTGTTTCGGCTGTAGTTGGATGACTGTTTCAGCTGTAGTTGGATGACTGTTTCAGCTGTAGTTGGATGACTGTTTCTGTTTGACTGTTTCAGTAGTTGGATGACTGTTTCAGCTGTAGTTGGATGACTGTTTCAGCTGTAGTTGGATGAATGCTTCAGCTGTAGTTGACTGTCTGTTTCGGCTGTAGTTGGATGACTTTTGGATGACTGTTTCAGCTGTAGTTGGATGACTGTTTCGGCTGTAGTTGGATGACTGTTGGATGACTGTTTCGGCTGTATTTGGATGACTGTTTCGGCTGTAGTTGGATGACTGTTTCAGCTGTAGTTGGATGACTGTTTCAGCTGCTAGCTGGGCGACTGTTTGAGCTGTGGCTGGGTGAGTGTTTGAGCTGTTTGCTGGGTGAGTGTTTGTGCCGTGGCTGGGTGACTGTTTGAGCCGTGGCTGGGTGACTGTTTGAGCCGTGGCTGGGTGACTGTTTGAGCCGTGGCTGGTGACTATTTGAGCCGTGGCTGGGGACTATTTGAGCCGTGGCTGGGTGAATGTTTGAGCCGTGGCTGGGTGACTATTTGAGCCGTGGCTGAGTGACTGTTTGAGCCGTGGCTGAGTGACTGTTTGAGCCGTGGCTGGGTGACTGTTTCACCTGTAACTGGGGGACTGTTTGAGGCCGTGGCTGGTGACTATTTCAGCCATGGCTGGGTGACTGTTTGAGCCGTGGCTGGGTGACTATTTGAGCCGTGGCTGGGTGACTATTTGAGCCATGGCTGAGTGACTGTTTGAGCCGTGGCTGGGTGACTATTTGACCCGTGGCTGGGTGACTGTTTCACCTGTAACTGGGTGACTATTTGAGCCGTGGCTGAGTGACTATTTCAGCCATGGCTGGGTGACTGTTTGAGCCGTGGCTGGGTGACTATTTGAGCCGTGGCTGAGTGACTGTTTGAGCCGTGGCTGGGTGACTATTTGAGCCGTGGCTGGGTGACTGTTTGAGCCGTGGCTAAATGACTGTTTGAGCCGTGGCTGGGTGACTGTTTGAGCCGTGGCTGGGTGACTGTTTGAGCCGTGGCTGGGTGACCGTTTGAGCCGTGGCTGAGTGACTATTTGACCCGTGGCTGAGTGACTATTTGAACCTTGGCTGAGTGACTATTTGAACCTTGGCTGAGTGACTATTTGAGCAGTGGCTGAGTGACTATTTGAGCCGTGGCTGAATGCCTATTTGAGCCGTGGCTGGGTGACTGTTTGAGCCGTGGCTGGGTGACTATTTGAGCCGTGGCTGGGTAACCGTTTGAGCCGTGGCTGAGTGACTGTTTGAGCCGTGGCTGGGTGACTGTTTGAGCCGTGGCTGGGTGACTGTTTGAGCCGTGGCTGGGTGATTGTTTGAGCCGTGGCTGAGTGACTATTTGAGCCGTGGCTGGGTGACCGTTTGAGCCGTGGCTGAGTGACTATTTGAGCCATGGCTGAGTGACTATTTGACCCGTGGCTGAGTGACTATTTGAGCCGTGGCTGGGTGACTTGTTTGAGCCGTGGCTGAGTGACTGTTGAGCCATGGCTGAATGACTGTTTGAGCCGTGGCTGAGTGACTGTTTGAGCCGTGGCTGGGTGACTGTTTGAGCCGTGGCTGGGTGACTGTTTGAGCCTTGGAGGAGTGACTGTTTCACCTGTAACTGTGTGACTGTTTGAGCCATGGCTGAATGACTGTTTGAGCCGTGGCTGGGTGACTGTTTGAGCCGTGGAGGAGTGACTATTTGAGCTGTGACTGTGTGACTGTTTGAGCCATGGCTGAATGACTATTTGAGCCGTGGCTGGGTGACAATTTGAGCCATGGCTGAGTGACTATTTGAGCTGTGACTGGGTGACTGTTTGAGCCATGGCTGAGTGACTATTTGAGCCGTGGCTGAGTGACTATTTGAGCCATGGCTGAGTGACTATTTGAGCCGTGGCTGAGTGACTGTTTGAGCCATGGCTGAATGACTGTTTGAGCCGTGGCTGAGTGACTATTTGAGCCGTGGCTGAGTGACTATTTGAGCCGTGGCTGAGTGACTATTTGAGCCGTGGCTGGGTGACTATTTGAGCCATGGCTGAGTGACTGTTGAGCCGTGGCTGAGTGACTATTTGAGCCGTGGCTGGGTGACTGTTTGAGCCGTGGCTGAGTGACTGTTTGAGCCGTGGCTGGGTGACTGTTGAGCCGTGGCTGGGTGACTGTTTGAGCCATGGCTGAGTGACTATTTGAGCCGTGGCTGAGTGACTATTTGAGCCGTGGCTGGGTGACTGTTTGAGCCGTGGCTGCGTGACTGTTTGAGCCGTGGCTGGGTGACTGTTTGAGCCGTGGCTGGGTCAGTTGTACTGAACCACTGAAGTGGACATGTTGTTTTATTCATGACTAACTCAGACTTACGGTGAAGCCAAAGGTTACCGTGAGGATAACGTAGTGAAATGTTTAATTAAGATAAGAGCAGATAAAGGTATCTGTGTGAACCTGAATGTAGTGTCAAGAATGGCAACCTGTTACGTACCTAGTGAACCACTGTTGACCAGGACGCAAAGACTCTGGTTAAAAGTAGTGCACTACGTAGGACGTAGGATCCCATTGAGGAGGCATGTAATGGTCTAGTTCAGGGTTATCGAAAGGACGAGAAGGTGTTCTCATGTTCTCCTTATAACATTTATCTTGCATTTTCAAATATTTGAGCAATGAGGTAGAGAAGGCAGAGTAAATTGTTTGAAAGTACTACGGTTATGAGTTTTTTGCTTTGGCAAAATGTACCGATTAAAGATTATGATCATGCCAAATAAATGTGAATTATTTTGATTGTGAGCAGTGTTCTTTCTGTCCCCACACTATGATCTATTTAACCTCAGTAAGCTGAAGATGATGAAGATATAAGAGGCCTTCATCAACCACGTCCCGTTGTATTAGCGCCCCCGTCTCTCCCCTGATGCCCGCTAGCTGACACGGCATCTTCCCTGCTGAGACCCCCTCCCTCCTCCCTCAGTCTACCCTCAGTCCACACTACACTCTCTCTCTCTCTCCTCTCCTCCTCCCTCCCTCCCTCCCTCCCTCCCTCCCTCCCTCCCTCCCTCCCTCCCTCCCTCCCTCCCTCCCTGCCTCCCTTCCCTCATCCCTCAGTCCACACTACACTCTCTCTCTCCCCTCCCTCCCTGTCTCCCTGTCTCCTCCCTCCCTCCCTCAGTCCTACCTCTCTCCTCCCTCTCTCCCTGCCTCCCTTCCTAGAATCAGTACATTCTAGAATCAGGATGGAATCCCTGCAGAATTCCACAGCATCACTAATGGACTTGTCAGACACAGCCATGACTTCTGCCCTCCAAATCTGCATGGAGTTGTACCAGGGCTATAATCCCTTGGCGAATGAGGAGAGAGGGTGGAGAAAGAAGGGGTGGAGGGGAGTTGACTGGAACCCTGATAACGCGACGCCAAGGCGTGATTTACTTCCTCCTAACCACTCGCACCCTCGCCACCTCCTCCCCCCTCACCCCTCCCCTCATCCAGCCCTGTAAACAGAGAGTCCCAGCCAGGCCATGGATGGACGATAGAAAGGTCAGGACAGCTTCCTACAGAGGTATGTCTGAAAGGGGTGCCAGGGAATCCAGCCCAGCCCCATCCGACCTCGCTGGGGTCAGAGTTACACACATAGACACTGGCAGACAGACAGACAGAGAGAGAGAGAGAGGAGAGAGAGAGACAGAGAGAGACAGAGAGAGGGAGAGGGAGAGAGGTGGTGTGACCAAGCCTCCCGAGTCTCCCTGCAACAACTGGTGGAGAGTTCAGACAGACCGACGGAGGGTCGTTTAGCCAGCCAGACAGGGAGGCAGGGAGACAGGGAGGCAGGGAGACAGGGAGGAGGCAAGGGAGACAGGGAGACAGGAGGCAGGGGAGACAGGAGGCAGGGGAGACAGGGAGGCAGAGAGACAGGGAGGCGGGGAGGCAGGAGACAGGGAAACAGGGAGGGGAGGGAGACAGGGAGACAGGAGGCTGGGAGACAGGAGACAGGGAGACAGGGGAGGGAGGCAGGAGACAGGGAGGCAGGGAGGCAGGGAGACAGGGAGGCAGGGAGGAGACAGGGAGACAGGGAGGCAGGGAGGCAGGGAGACAGGGAGGCAGGAGGCAGGAGACAGGGAGGCAGGGAGACAGGGAGACATTGAGGCAGGAGACAGGGAGACAGGGAGGCAGGGAGACAGGGAGACGGAGGCAGGGAGACAGGGAGGCAGGGAGACAGGGAAACAGGGAGGCAGGGAGATAGGGAGGCTGGGAGACAGGGAGACAGGGAGACAGGGAGGCAGGGAGACAGGGAGGCAGGGAGACAGGGAGACAGGGAGGCAGGGAGACAGGGAGGCAGGGAGACAGGGAGGCAGGGAGACAGGGAGATAGGGAGGCAGGGAAACAGGGAGGCAGGGAGACAGGGAGGCAGGGAGACAGGGAGACAGGGAGAGAGACAGGGAGACAGGGAGGCAGGGAGGCAGGGAGACAGGGATGGAGGCAGGGAGACAGGGAGGCAGGGAGACAGGGAGGCAGGGAGACAGGGAGGCAGGCAGGGAGACAGGGAGAGAGACAGGGAGACAGGGAGGCAGGGTGACAGGGAGGCAGGGAGACAGGGAGACAGGGAGACGGGGAGGAGACAGGGAGGCAGGGAGACAGGGAGACAGGGAGGGAGCAGGTCTAGGGCCAGAGAGGGCCACACACAGGGCCAGGCAGCACGAGGCCAGGACACGCCATGGACCCAGCACGGACCTAGCACGCTTCCAGATTGCTCAACGACCCACAATGCACACAACGCAGCACGGGGGCCCCTGCCCTCCTCAGAGATTGAGAGGGAGGAGGAGGACAGAGGGAAGCCAAGGGAGATGGTTGTTGAACAGGAGAGAGAGAGGAAAAAGAGATGCAGAAAGAGAGAGAGAGATCTGTTGCAATGCCCCTGTTTGGCCTAGACATGATGTTTGAGTTGATGTTTGGTCTTTGGGGTTCTAGTCGACACAATGCAACACACGCAGTGTTGAGCAGGAATGATGGAGAGTTGGACAGAATCTATACTGTTGGGACAGATACAACCTCACGCAGCCCAATTTCTAAACTATCTTGCCTTGCAAAAAAATAAATATTAGAATCACTGGCAAACTCTCAGCTAAGAACTTTAATTTATTTTTTAAACTTCAAATGTTATTCTTAATGTCCGTGTGAGTTTAGACGTGGACATAAAACTGTTTCCTTACTTCTCTTGACTTGAATGGTGCAGATAAAGAGATCATAGGAATCGCTGTGCTTATAGACCTCAAAAGCCTTAGATACTGTCCAAAATCCCCTCATTCAAAGGTTGTCTAAAATGTGCCTCGACCAGGCGTCTTGCAAGTAGTTTCGGGTACAACACTTCAAGACCAAAGATATGCAGACACCTGATTCCAAGATCATGGGCATTAATATGGAGTTGGTCCCCTCCA
>NW_027014777.1:0-12804 GCF_036934945.1 Oncorhynchus masou masou | reverse complement strand
TAGATGTACCTGGACATGTACAACACTTCATGGGGTGGAGGAGGGATACTTTATCTAGATGTACCTGGACATGTACAACTCTTCATGGGGTGGAGGAGGGATAATTTATCTAGATGTACCTGGACATGTACAACTCTTCATGGGGTGGAGGAGGATACTTTATCTAGATGTACCTGGACATGTACAACACTTCATGGGGTGGAGGTGGGATAAACCAAGAACTATATACACCTGGACATGTACAACTCTTTATGGGGTGGAGGAGGGATACTTTATCTAGATGTACCTGGACATGTACAACACTTCATGCGGTGGAGGAGGGATAATTTATCTAGATGTACCTGGACATGTACCCAACACTTCATGGGGTGGAGGAGGATACTTTATCTAGATGTGCCTGGACATGTACAACTCTTCATGGGGTGGAGGAGGATACTTTATCTAAGTCTGGCCTGGACATGTACAACTCTTCATGGGGTGGAGGAGGGATACTTTATCTAGATGTACCTGGACATGTACAACTCTTCATAGGGTGGAGGAGGGATACTTTATCTAGATGTACCTGGACATGTACAACTCTTCATGGGTGGAGGAGGGATAATTTATCTAGTGTACCTGGACATGTACAACACTTCATGGGGTGGAGGAGGGATACTTTATCTAGATGTACCTGGACATATACAACTCTTCATGGGGTGGGAGGAGGGATACTTTCTCTAGATGTACCTGGACATGTACAACACTTCATGGGGTGGAGGAGGGATACTTTATCTAGATGTACCTGGACATGTACAAACACTTCATGGGGTGGAGGAGGGATAATTTATCTAGATGTACCTGGACATGTACAACACTTCATGAGTGGAGGAGGGATACTTTATCTAGATGTACCTGGATATGTGTACAACACTTCATGGGGTGGAGGAGGATACTTTATCTAGATGTGCCTGGACATATACAACACTTCATGGGGTGGAGGAGGGATACTTTATCTAGATGTGCCTGGACATTACTGGCTGCACTTCATGGGGTGGAGGAGGATACTTTATCTAGATGTACCTGGACATGTACAACACTTCATGGGGTGGAGGAGGGATACTTTATCTAGATGTACCTGGACATGTACAACTCTTCATGGGGTGGAGGGAGGGATAATTTATCTAGATGTACCTGGACATGTACAACACTTCATGGGGTGGAGGAGGGATACTTTATCTAGATGTACCTGGACATGTACAACTCTTCATGGGGTGGAGGAGAAGGATACTTTCTCTAGATGTGCCTGGACATGTACAACACTTCATGGAGTGGAGGGAGGGGTCTTTATCTAGATGTACCTGGACATGTACAACACTTCATGGGGGTGGAGGGAGGGATAATTTATCTAGTGTACCTGGACATGTACAACACTTCATGGGGTGGAGGAGGATACTTTATCTAGATGTACCTGGATATGTACAACACTTCATGGGGTGGAGGAGGGATACTTTATCTAGATGTACCTGGACATGTACAACACTTCATGGGGTGGAGGAGAGGATACTTTATCTGAATGTGCCTGGACATGTACAACACTTCATGGGGTGGAGGAGGGATACTTTATCTAGATGTACCTGGACATGTACAACACTTCATAGGGTGGAGGAGGGATACTTTATCTAGATGTACCTGGACATGTACAACACTTCATGGGGTGGAGGAGGGATACTTTATCTAGATGTACCTGGACATGTACAACACTTCATGGGGTGGAGGAGGATACTTTATCTAGATGTACAACACTTCATGGGGTGGAGGAGGGATACTTTATCTAGATGTACCTGGACATGTACAACACTTCATGCGGTGGAGGAGGATACTTTATCTAGATGTACCTGGACATGTACAACACTTCATGGGGTGGAGGAGGGATACTTTATCTAGATGTACCTGGATATGTACAACACTTCATGGGGTGGAGGAGGGATACTTTATCTAGATGTACCTGGACATGTACAACACTTCAAGGGGTGGAGGAGGGATACTTTATCTAGATGTGCCTGGACATGTACAACACTTCATGGGGTGGAGGAGGGATACTTTATCTAGATGTACCTGGACATGTACAACACTTCATGGGGTGGAGGAGGGATATTTTCATTCAGATGTACCTGGACATACAACTCTTCATGGGGTGGAGGAGGGATGCTTTTTATCTAGATGTACCTGGACATGTACAACTCTTCATGGGGTGGAGGAGGGATAATTTATCTAGATGTACAACACTTCATGGGGTGGAGGAGGGATACTTTATCTAGATGTACCTGGACATGTACAACACTTCATGGGGTGGAGGAGGGATACTTTATCTAGATGTACCTGGACATGTACAACTCTTCATGGGGTGGAGGAGGGAAAATTTATCTAGATGTACCTGGACATGTACAACTCTTCATGGGGTGGAGGAGGGATACTTTATCTAGATGTACAACACTTCATGGGTGGAGGAGGGATACTTTATCTAGATGTACCTGGACATGTACAACACTTCATGGGGTGGAGGAGGGATACTTTATCTAGATGTACCTGGACATGTACAACACTTCATGGGGTGGAGGAGGGATACTTATCTAGATGTACCTGGACATGTACAACACTTCATGGGGTGGAGGAGGGATACTTTATCTAGATGTACCTGGACATGTACAACTCTTCATGGGGTGGAGGAGGGAAAATTTATCTAGATGTACCTGGACATGTACAACCTTCATGGGGTGGAGGAGGGATACTTTATCTAGATGTACCTGGACATGTACAACTCTTCATGGGGTGGAGGAGGGATAATTTATCTAGATGTACCTGGACATGTACAACTCTTCATGGGGTGGAGGAGGATAATTTATCTAGATGTACCTGGACATGTACAACTCTTCATGGGGTGGAGGAGGGATACTTTATCTAGATGTACCTGGACATGTACAACTCTTCATGGGGTGGAGGAGGGAAAATTTATCTAGATGTACCTGGACATGTACAACTCTTCATGGGGTGGAGGAGGGATACTTTATCTAGATGTACCTGGACATGTACAACTCTTCATGGGGTGGAGGAGGGATAATTTATCTAGATGTACCTGGACATGTACAACTCTTCATGGGGTGGAGGAGGGATACTTTATCTAGATGTACCTGGACATGTACAACTCTTCATGGGGTGGAGGAGGGATAATTTATCTAGATGTACCTGGACATGTACAACTCTTCATGGGGTGGAGGAGGGATACTTTATCTAGATGTACAACACTTCATGGGGTGGAGGAGGGATACTTTATCTAGATGTACCTGGACATGTACAACACTTCATGGGGTGGAGGAGGGATACTTATCTAGATGTACCTGGACATGTACAACACTTCATGGGGTGGAGGAGGATACTTTATCTAGATGTACCTGGACATGTACAACACTTCATGGGGTGGAGGAGGGATACTTTATCTAGATGTACCTGGACATGTGCAACACTTCATGGGGTGGAGGAGGGATACTTTATCTAGATGTACCTGGACATGTACAACACTTCATGGGGTGGAGGAGGGATACTTTATCTAGATGAATTCAAAATGAAAAGCTGAAATGTCTAGTCAATAAGTATTCAACCCCTTTGTTATGGCAAGCCGAAAGAAGTTCAGCAGTAAAAATGTGCTGAAGTCACATAGTAAGTAGCATGGAATCATGTTTGCAATAAGGCACTAAAGTGAAACTGCAAAACAAATGTGGCAATTAAAATGAGCTCATGTCCTGAATACAAAGTGTAATGTTATGTTTGGGGCACAACACAGCACATCACTGAGTACCAAGCTTCATATTTTCAAGCATGGTGGTGGCTGCCTTTTTTAGGACGTGGGAGTTTTTAGGATAAAAAAGAAACCTGGTTCAGTCTGCTTTCCACCAGGCACTTTCAGCAGGACAACAACCGAAAACACAAGGCCGAATCTACACTGGAGTTGCTTACTAAGAAAACATTGAAGGTTCCTGAGTGGCCAGGTTACAGTTTGACTTAAATCACCTTGAAAATCTATGGTGAGACCTGAAAATGGTTGTCTAGCAATGATCAGCAACCAATTTGACAGAGCTTTTGAAAATAATAATGGACAAATGTTGCACAGATGTGCTGCTCTTAAAGTCTTACCCAGAAAGACTCACAGCTGTAATCACTGCCAAAGTGATTATAAGATGTATTGACCAGGAGTTGAATACTTTATTTATTTTTTACAAAATGTCAGAATTTTATTTCACTTTGACATTAAAGTATTGTTTCATGACCAAAATTGACAATGAAATCCATTTGAAATCACTTTGTAACAACACAATGTGGGTAAAGTCAAGGTGTGTGAATACTTTCTGGAAGGTACTGTATCTGACCTTTATAAACGGAATACCCATTGTTACCCTCTGTTATCTTCAATGCTAATGAAATATGTTGATGAAGAAGGGAGGAATGACAGCCATTCAGAGAGAGAAATGGAGGATGGACAAGAGGAGGAAAAGGGGCTAGAGAGAGAGAGAAAATAGAGGGAGGTGAACAGAGAGATTAAGAAAGGAGAGAGATAAGAGGAGAAATGAAGAGAGAGGAAAGGGCCGAGAGAGAGAGAGAGAGAGAGAGAGAGAAAAAATCTAGAGAGGTGAACATAGATAGTAAGAGAGGAGAGATAAGAGGGAGAGTGATAGCTAGTTTGTCCCTTTCATGTTCTCTTCTTTATAAGTCCACCACATGAAGCCCATAGAGTGGCCCCTCTCCTCTCCCCCCCCTCATTTGCTAGGGTGATTATAATGAAAGGTCCTTAATGATGTTATCTGTACAGCTGTCCTGGAGGCTCCTGCTGGGTCACACTACCAGGGTTAGCACTGTCTGCACTTAGGGCTAATGGATGGCTGCAACACCACATCTTCTGTACAGTGCCTTGAAAAAGTATTCATCCCCCTTGGTGTTTCTCCTATTTTGTTGCATTACAACCTGTAATTGAAAATGGATTTGAATTTGGATTTCATGAAATGGACATACACAAAATAGTCAAAAAAAATAACTTGGTGCGTGCATATGTATTTACCTCCTTTGCTATGAAGCTCCTAAATAAGATCTGGTGCAATCAATTACCTTCAGAAGTCAGATAATTTGTTAAATAAAATCCACCTGTGTACAATTTAAGCGTCACATGATCTCAGTAAATATACACCTGTTCTTAAAGGCCCCACATTCTGCAACACCACTAAGCAAGGGGGACCACCAAGCAAACGACACCATGAAGACCAAGGGGCACCCACCAAGCAAACGACACCATGAAGACCAAGGGGCACCACCAAGCAAACGACACCATGAAGACCAAGGGCACCACCAAGCAAACGACACCATGAAGACCAAGGGCACCACCAAGCAAACGACACCATGAAGACCAAGGGGCACCACTCAAGCAAACGACACCATGAAGACCAAGGGGCACCACCAAGCAAACGACACCATGAAGACCAAGGGGCACCACCAAGCAAACGACACCATGAAGACCAAGGGGCACCACCAAGCAAACGACACCATGAAGACCAAGGGGCACCACCAAGCAAACGACACCATGAAGACAAAGGGGCACCACCAAGCAAACAACACCATGAGGACCAAGGGGCACTACCAAGCAAACAACACCATAAAGACCAAGGAGCACCACCAAGCAAACGACACCATGACGACCAAGGCACCACCAAGCAAACAACACCACGAAGACCAAGGGCACCACCAAGCAAACGACACCATGAAGACCAAGGCACCGCCAAGCAAACAACACCATAAAGACCAAGGAGCACCGCCAAGCAAACGACACCATGAAGACCAAGGAGCACCACCAAGCAAACGACACCATGAAGACCAAGGGGCACCACCAAGGAAACAACACCATAAAGACCAAGGAGCACCACCAAACAAACGACACCATGAGGACCAAGGGGCACCACCAAGCCAACGACACCATGAAGACCAAAGAGCAACACCAAGCAAACGACATCATGAAGACCAAGGAGCACCACCAAGCAAACGACACCATGAAGACCAAAGGAGCAACACCAAACAAACGACACCATGAAGACCAAGGAGCACTCCAAAGAGGCCAGGGACAACGTTGTGGAGAAGTACAGATCAGGATTGGGTTATAAAAAGCACGCTCAAGTTTTTTATTTAATTTTTGTTTCTGTTTGTTTACAATAAAAAAGTGGTAATATTGTGTAAAATCAAATGGATCCAAACCCCCAAAATCTATTTTTCATTCCAGGTTGTAAGACAACAAAATAGGAAAAATGCCAAGGGGAATACTTTCGCAAAGCCACTGTATGTGTGGTTGGGGGACGGGGGTTATGTGTGTGTCGTATATGTGTGTGTGTCACTCTGATCCCATGGACCCTGACACTACGCACTACAGCTCTCTGTTTCTCATTCTACCCATGCCACACCTCCAACACCATGGTCATTAAACTACAATTCACACCATTGTGGGCAACTGTATTACAATCACTTAATCTTGGGCTGCTTTTGTAGTAATTTAGAGATGGAGAAAAAATGGAGAGATGAGAGATGGGAAGGAGAGATACAAGGGGGACATTGAACGAGGTGAATATAAAATAAGTTCAAACAGAAAGAACAGAAATACACACACACACACACACACACACACACACACACACACACACACACACACACACACACACACACACACACACACACACACACACACTTTTCTGTCCCTTTTTAGTCTTACTCCCACACACACCTTGTTCTCTACATCTCTGTCCCACCACTCACACATCCAGCCACACATAGAAGCCTCCTCTACCTCCACTACCTGTCTGCCTGATTACAAGGATATAAGGATTAGTCACGCCTAGAAAGGAACAAACTCCTGTCGTCTCCTTGATGTGTCCCAAGGCGCCAGGCAGGAGAACATGAGCAGCTGCTGGCAACACTTTAGTCACATCCTCTCCGCTCTGCTCTGCTCGCCCGCCCGCCCTGCCGGGAGAGGGAGAGTAGACAGAGAGAGATGTGGAGATACTGTTAAAGACTTCAGCTATAGTTGCTTTCACACACCTGCACATGGGTGTTCACACACACATCCCAGTATATACACACACACATGACTGGGCCCTATCTGCACAACTCAAAACTGTGCTCACCTGTTGAGCTAAAGCCTAGTCACTAACCCAGGAACAATGATGATGACCAAGGACAGTATTGACAGAGATAATGACGAAGACTATGACACACTTTTGATTAGATTTGAAAGTGCTTTGCATTGTGTGGCCAGGGTAACTCACTCAACACCCCATCACCACCGATGTGTAGCACCTGCGTGGTTACAGCACTTTCCTACAGTCAATTCTCCTACAGTACCATAGTAACTTTACAGAGCCATCCTTGTTAAAGCTGTGTCTCTCTCCCCTGTATCTATCTACCACTCTGCACTGGCGAGACAAACAGATGTTCTCTCTCCTCCCAGCAACATCAATAACACTCCTATCCCAGCAAGCGCTCTGTGTTAGGCTCAATCTGTTGCAAACAGCCAATTACGGTTAAATCCAGCCTCAATGCTTCAAAACACTCCCCAAACGGTGGGGCAGCCTCAGGCATCATCTCCAGGCTACCTGCTCCATGGCTTTTCTTTAGAAGTCCAGCAGAGTCCTGCTCCTGTTATTAAGGCCTCCTTTTTAAAATGGCCCTTTTTGTATGATTGTGTCATGTCTTGTTATGTCTGTTCCTGTCCTTTCTCTTGATTCTCTCTCTCTGCTGGTCTTTTTAGGTTACCTTCTCTGTCTCTCATTCCTCAGCTGTTCTACATCTGCCCTAACTAGCTCTTTCACTCTTCACACCTGTTCTCTCTTCCCCTCTGATTAGGTCTCTATTTCTTTCTCTGTTCCTGCTACTTTCAGTGTCTGATTCTTGTTTGTGTTTTTTGATGCCAGAAGCAAGCTGTCGTCTCGTTTGCTTCCACCTTGTCCTGTCCTGTCGGAGTCTGCCTGGCTGAAGCATCCTGCACTATACTAACGTTCTTTTTGTTCCCCTGACAACGTTGGAAGAGGATTTATGCCATTCCTGTATTTTCATTAAAGAACTCTGTTTTCTGTTAAAACCGCTTTTGGGTCTTCACTCAAGTTCATAACAGAAGAATCAGACCAAGAATGGACCCAGCGGCTCCGGACCCTTTTCACTCCGCCGTCGAGATCCAGGGAGCGATGCTAGGCAGACATGAGGAGGAATTGTCTGCTGCTCAACATGCCGTTGAGACCCTGGCCGTCCAAGTCTCCGACCTCACAAGACAGGTTCACCAACTCCACCTCGATCCACCGCCCACTTCCAGGGTTTCCGAGTCTCCGGGCCTAGGATCAACAACCCGCCGTGTTACTCTGGGGAGCCCACTGAGTGCCGCTCATTCCTCACTCAGTGTGATGTGGTGTTCTCTCTCCAGCCCAACACCTACTCCAGGAGCGCAGCCCGCATCGCCTACGTCATTTCTCTCCTTACCGGACGGGCGCGTGAGTGGGGCACGGCAGTCTGGGAGGCGAGGGCTGAGTGTATTAACCAGTATCAGAACTTTAAGGAGGAGATGATACGGGTTTTTGACCGTTCTGTTTTTTGGCGAGGAGGCTTCCAGGGCCCTGTCTTCCCTATGTCAGGGGAATAGATCCATAACGGATTATTCTATTGAGTTTCGCACTCTCGCTGCCTCTAGTGACTGGAGCAGCCGGCTTTGCTCGCTCGTTTTCTGGAGGGTCTCCACGTCGAGGTTAAGGATGAGATCCTCTCCCGGGAGGTTCCTTCCAGTCTGGACTCCTTAATAGCTCTCGCTATTCGCATAGAGCGACGGTTTGATCTTCGTCGCCGAGCTCGTGGAAAGGAGCTCACGTTCTCCGTTGCTCCCCTCTCCACATCACTGCCACCTGCCGCTTCACTGCCACCCTCCTCCGCCGGCTCGGATGCTGAGCCTATGCAGCTGGGGGTATTCGCATCTCGGCCAAGGAGAGGGAACGGAGAATCACCAATCGCCTCTGTCTCTACTGCGGCTCCGCTGGTCATTTTGTCACCTCATGTCCAGTAAAAGCCAGAGCTCATCAGTAAGAGGAGGGCTACTGGTGAGCGCAACTTCTCAGGCCTCTCCTTCTGGATCACGCACTACCTTTCCGGTCCATCTCCGCTGGCCCGGTTCATCTGCTTCCTGCAGTGCCTTGATAGACTCTGGGGCGGAGGGCTGTTTTATGGACGAGACCTGGGCTCGGGAACATGATATTCCTCTCAGACAGTTAGGGAGCCCAGGGCCTTGTTCGCTTTAGATGGTAGTTCTCTCCCCAAGATTCAGCGTGAGACGCTGCCTTTAACCCTCACTGTCTCTGGTAATCATAGCGAAACCATTTCTTTTTTAATTTTTCGTTCACCTTTTACACCTGTTGTTTTGGGTCATCCCTGGCTAGTGCGCCATAACCCTTCTATTAATTGGTCTAGTAATACTATCCTATCCTGGAATGTTTCTTGTCATGTAACCTGTTTAATGTCTGCTATCCCTCCTGTTTCCTCTGTCTCTTCTTCACAGGAGGAGCCTGGCGATTTGACAGGGGTGCCGGAGGAGTATCACGATCTGCGCACGGTGTTCAGTCGTTCCAAGGCCACTTCTCTCCCTCCACACCGGTCGTATGACTGTAGTATTGATCTCCTTCCGGGAACTACTCCCCCCCGGGGTAGATTATATTCTCTGTCGGCTCCCGAACGTAAGGCTCTCGAGGATTATTTGTCGGTTTCGCTCGACGCCGGTACCATAGTCTCCTCCTCCTCCCCCGCCGGAGCGGGATTTTTTGTTCAGAAGAAGGACGGGTCCCTGCGCCCATGCGTGGATTATCGAGGGCTGAATGACATAACAGTTAAGAATCGTTATCCGCTTCCTCTTATGTCTTCAGCCTTCGAGATCCTGCAGGGAGCCAGGTTTTTCACCAAATTGGACCTTCGTAACGCCTACCATCTCGTGCGCATCAGGGAGGGGACGAGTGGAAGACGGCGTTTAACACTCCGTTAGGGCACTTTGAATACCGGGTTCTTCCTTTCGGCCTCGTTAACGCTCCAGCTGTCTTTCAGGCACTAGTTAACGACGTCCTGAGAGACATGCTGAACATTTTTGTTTTCGTTTACATGGACGATATCCTGATTTTTTCACCGTCTCTCTCGATTCATGTTCAGCACGTGCGGCGTCCTCCAGCGCCTTTTGGAGAACTGTCTTTATGTGAAGGCTGAGAAGTGCACTTTTCATGCCACCTCTGTCCCTTTTCTCGGTTCCGTTATTTCCGCTGAGGGCATTAAGATGGATCCCGCTAAGGTCCAGGCTGTCATTGATTGGCCCGTTCCTAAGTCACGCGTCGAGCTGCAGCGCTTTCTGGGCTTCGCTAATTTCTACCGTCGTTTCATCCGTAATTTCGGTCAGGTGGCAGCTCCTCTCACAGCCCTTACTTCTGTTAAGACGTGCTTTAAGTGGTCCGTTTCCGCCCAGGGAGCTTTTGATCTTCTTAAGAATCGTTTTACATCCGCACCTATTCTTGTTACACCTGACATCTCTAGACAGTTTGTTGTTGAGGTTGACGCGTCAGAGGTGGGCGTGGGAGCCATTCTTTCTCAGCGCTCTCTCTCTGACGGCAAGGTCCATCCTTGCGCGTTTTTCTCTCATCGCTTATCGCCGTCAGAACGTAACTATGATGTTGGTAATCGCGAACTGCTCGCCATCCGCTTAGCCCTAGGCGAATGGCGACAGTGGTTGGAGGGCGACCGTTCCTTTTGTCGTTTGGACTGACCATAGGAACCTTGAGTACATCCGTTCAGCCAAACGACTTAATGCGCGTCAGGCTCGTTGGGCTCTGTTTTTCGCTCGTTTCGAGTTTGTTATTTCTTATCGTCCGGGCTCAAAAAACACCAAACCTGATGCTTTATCTCGTCTCTTCAGTTCTTCTGAGGTCTCCACCGACCCCGATGGGATTCTCCCTGAGGGGCGTGTTGTCGGGTTGACTGTCTGGGGAATTGAGAGGCAGGTAAAGCAAGCACTCGCTCACACTCCGTCGCCGCGAGCTTGTCCTAGGAACCTTCTGTTCGTTCCCGTTCCTACTCGTCCGGCCGTTCTTCAGTGGGCCCACTCTGCCAAGTTAGCCGGCCACCCCGAGCGTTCGGGGGTACGCTCGCTTCCATTCGCCAGCGTTTCTGGTGGCCCACTCGGGAACGTGACGCGTCGATTTGTCGCCGCTTGTTCGGTCTGCGCGCAGACTAAATCTGGGAACTCTCCTCCTGCCGGCCGTCTCAGACCGCTTCCCATTCCCTCTCGACCGTGGTCTCACATCGCTTTAGATTTTATCACCGGACTGCCTTCATCAGCGGGAAGACAGTTATTCTTACGGTTGTCGATAGATTCTCTAAGGCGGCTCATTTCATTCCTCTCGATAAGCTCCCTTCTGCTAAGGAGACGGCTCAGATCATTATCGAGAATGTTTTCCGAATTCATGGCCTTCCGTCTGACGTCGTTTCCGACAGAGGTCCGCAGTTCACGTCTCAATTTTGGAGGGAGTTTTGCCGTTTGATTGGGGCTTCCGTCAGTCTCTCGTCCGGCTTTCATCCCCAGTCTAACGGTCAAGCCGAACGGGCCAATCAGACTGTTGGTCGCATTTTACGCAGTCTTTCTTTTCGTAACCCTGCGTCTTGGTCAGAACAGCTCCCCTGGGCAGAGTCGCCCACAACTCGCTTCCCTCGTCTGCTACCGGTCTATCCCCTTTTCAGTGTAGCCTCGGGTACCAGCCTCCGCTGTTCTCATCTCAGCTCGCCGAGTCCTGCGTCCCCTCCGCTCAGGCTTTTGTCCAGCGTTGCGAGCGCACCTGGAAGGGGGTCAGGTCGGCACTTTGCCGTAATAGGGCGCAGACTGTGAGGGCCGCTAATAAGCGTAGGACCAAGAGTCCTAGATATTGTTGCGGTCAGAGAGTATGGCTCTCCACTCAGAACCTTCCCCTTAAGACAGCTTCTCGCAAGTTGGCCCCGCGGTTCATTGGTCCGTTCCGTATTTCCCAGGTCATTAATCCTGTCGCAGTGCGACTTCTTCTCCAGCTATCTTCGTCGCGTTCACCCGGTCTTCCATGTCTCCTGTGTTAAGCCCGTTCTTCGCGCCCCGCTCGTCCCTCCCCCCCCATCCTTGTCGAGCGCACCCATCTACAGGGTTCGTAAGATTTTGGACATGCGCCCTCGGGGCCGTGGTCATCAGTACCTAGTGGATTGGGAGGGTACGGTCCTGAGGAGAGGAGTTGGGTTCCCTCTCGGGACGTGCTGGACCGTTCGCTGATCGATGATTTCCTCCGTTGCCGCCAGGTTTCCTCCTCGAGTGCGCCAGGAGGCGCTCGGTGAGTGGGGGGTACTGTCATGTCTTGTTATGTCTGTTCCTGTCCTTTCTCTTGATTCTCTCTCTCTGCTGGTCTTTTTAGGTTACCTTCTCTGTCTCTCATTCCTCAGCTGTTCTACATCTGCCCTAACTAGCTCTTTCACTCTTCACACCTGTTCTCTCTTCCCCCTCTGATTAGGTCTCTATTTCTTTCTCTGTTCCTGCTACTTTCAGTGTCTGATTCTTGTTTGTGTTTTTTGATGCCAGAAGCAAGCTGTCGTCTCGTTTGCTTCCACCTTGTCCTGTCCTGTCGGAGTCTGCCTGGCTGAAGCATCCTGCACTATACTAACGTTCTTTTTGTTCCCCTGACAACGTTGGAAGAGGATTTATGCCATTCCTGTATTTTC